>NW_004444414.1:82425-87499 GCF_000243295.1 Trichechus manatus latirostris | reverse complement strand
GCATTGGAAAAGAATGTGTACTTTGCAGCTGTTGGGAGGAGTGTTTGATATATATCTATGAGGTCAAGTTGGCTGATTGTGCCCTTTGGGTCTTCTGTATCTTTGCTGAGTTTCTGTCTAGGTGTTCTGTCCTTTACTGAAAGTGGTGTGTTGAGGACTCCTCCTATTGTTGTGGAACTGTCAGTTTCTCTTTTCAGTGTTGTTAGAGTTTATTTTATGTATTTTGGAGCCCTGTCATTGGGTGCATAGGTGTTTATTATGGTTATGTCTTCATGATGAATCATTCCTTTAATCATTATATAGTGTCCTTCTTTGTCTTTTATGGTGGATTTTGTTTTAAAGATTGTTTTATCTGATATTAGTATTGCAACTCCTGCTCTTTTTTGGTAGCTGTTTGCTTGATATATTTTTTCCATCCCTTGATTTTTAATAAATTTACATCTTTGTTTCTAAGGTGTGTCTCTGGTAGACAGCATATTGATGGATCCTGTTTTTTTTATCTATTCTGTCACTATCTGTTTATGGGTGCATTTATGCCATTTACTTTCAGTGTAGTTATTGATAGGTGTGAGTTTTTTGCTTCATTTTGTAGTTTTTTTTTTTGTGGTGCTGACATTTTCTTTGTTTCTTGTACTCTCCTGTGCTGAGTTCCTTTTGTTTGTGGATTGTTTTTCATTTCTTATGTTTTTGTAGATTTTGTTTTTATCGAGACTATGTTTTTCTTCTTTATTTTGATGAGTAAATTTGTAAACTTTCTTTGTGGTTACCTTGAAATTTACTCTTATCTTCCTAGGTTTGAACCAGTATGTTATTAGCTGGTATCATCTTGCCTTCCTTTCCATTAGAAGGTTCTATACATACACCATTTATTCCCTCTTTCATTGTTTTGATGTTGTTGTCCTTTACGGATTAATCTCTCTGATTCCCTGTTGTAATTCTTTTTGTTTTGGATAGTCCTTGAGAGTTCATCTCCTAGGTTGGTATCTGCCTCGTGTGTTAGACTCAGGCTGTGGTCTGATGTTGTTTACTCTTAGTCCAAAGGACTCCCTTTAATAATTCTTGTAAGTTTGATTTGGTTTTGACATATTCCCTTAATTTCTGTTTATGAGGAAATGTCCCAATTTCACCATCATATTTGAATTAGATGTTTGCAGGATATATTATTCTTGGTTGGCAATTTTCTTTCAAGGTTTTATGTATGTTTTCCCATCGCCTTCTTGCCTGCATGGTTTCTGCCAAATGATCTGAGCTTAGTCTTATTGTTTCTCTCTGTATGTGACTTTTTGTTTTTCTCAAGCTGCTCTCTGGATTCTTTGTTTGTCTTTGGTTTTAGCGAGTGTGATTATGATATGCCTTGGTGATTTTCTTTTGGGGTCTATCTCAGATGGTGTTCGTTGAGCTTCTTTGCATACTTCATGATATTGGGGAAGTTTTCTGTCAGCGATTCTTCAATGATCCTTTCTGTATTTTATGTTCCCCCCACCCCCATTCTGGAACTCCGATCACTAACATATTTTTGCTTTTGATTTTATCCCACATAATTCTCAGTGTTTCTTCATTTTTCTTTGTTCCTTTTTCTGATGTTTCCTCAAACAGAGCTGTATCCAAGTGTTTTGTCTTCAATTTCACTGATCTTGTTGTCCATCACTTCAAACCTGCTCCTCAGTCCTTCTATGACACGGTCCATTTCTGAAATCTTTTTGTTTACCTTTTGGATTTCTAACTGTTGTTTTTGTATGATTTCTAGTTGTGAATTTATTTTAGTATTTTTTCCTGTATTATTTCCCTCAATTCTTCCACTTTTTTGTCTGTGAATTTGTCTGCCTTTTCCATGAATTTGTTTATTTTTTCCTCATTTTTTTCTGTTTTTTGCTTTAACTCTTGGATAGCTCTGAAAGTTAGAGATTTGAATTCCCTAACAGGTAGTTCTTGTGCCTTTTCTTTTACTGGAAAGTCATCTGTTGTTTTATTTTGGACACTTACTGGAACCATCCTCTCCTGTTTTTTTAATATGTTTTGATATTGACTGCTGTCTTCAGAAAATTAAGTAGTTGTTTTCTTTGTTTATTGATTGTAGATTTGTTTGTTTTGCCCTGCTTTTTTAAAAAAATTTTGTTATGTCTGAGCAGGCCAGCTGTGCATTCTTTGTTATTTGCTTGTCTGTGGGCATGGTATTTTCCACCTTGTGCTATGTTCAGGGCCAGTTTCTCAGCTGCAGTGCAGCAGGGCAGGTCCAGCTGAACGGGAGGGGCTGGAATGGGTTGTTTTTGGCACATATGAGGGCTGACAGGCTGCACCAGGAATCAGTGCAGGCAGGTTCTGGTAGGCCGTGCCTGTGCTGCTTGAGGGTGTGATGTTCATCCCACAGTGCAGGTAGGCAGGAAGGAGGAGGGAGAGTGTGATGTGTGGACTTAAGATGGGTTTGGGGAAGAGGAGAGAGAGGAGGGAGAAACAGGATCAAAAAACAAACAAAAAAGTGTGCTAAGGTAGATTGCTGTTGGAGTGGAGACATGGGAAACTGAGAAATCAAGGAAACAAAAATGAATAGAAAAAGGAAAAAGGCAACGAAAAAATAAATAAATAAAAATTAGAAAAACAAACAAAAGCAAAGCCCCCAGGGATCCCACCGGCTGGCTGCGAAGACTGGGGAAATGGCTCCCAGGCCATGAAGTACAGCCTGCTTAGGAAGGATAGAGATGTCACACAGCACCAGGTATTCAGGAGATGGAAAATAAATGTAAGTATATAGAGATGAGTAATTGAGAAATGAAGAAAGACATAAAGGAAAAAGGAGGAAAAAAAAAAAAGAAAAGAAAAAAGAAATGTCCCCAGGGTCCCCACTAGCATGGCTGTGCAGACCAAGGAAGTGGTTCCCAAGCCAAGCAGTACAGCCTGAGTAGAAGTGGCTCCCTAGCTGCAAAAAAAAAAACAAAAAAAACAAAAAAACAATACAAAAGAGAACAAAACAAACAAACAAATAAAAGCCCTGGGGATCCCACCAGCATGACGGCGCAGGCCATGGAAAGAGTTCCCCGGTGGAGTGGCACTTCACAGTCTTTGAAGAAGATGCGAAGATGGCACACAGAGCCATGTGCTAGAGAGAAAGGAGGAAGGAGGTGGTGAGAGGCACAGAAGAAACCAAAAGAAGTGGTAAAATACAACATTAGCAACAAACAAATGGCACTCAGGGAGCTGGCCAGAGTGGGCAGGGTGAATCCAAGCAGCATAGGGCTGAAGCCAGTACCTCACGGCCAAGAGACTACAGCCAGTGGGAAGCAGAGGAGGCCAAATGGGAAGAAGGGTGGGGGGTGGCAAAGTGTATACCTCTGGTTACCAGTTGTTCTGTTTCCTGCCAGGAGCTCTGTGTAGCTACTTTCCTGTACTTCCAGTCCACTGATCTCCAAGGTGGGCAAGGTGAATCCAAGCAGCGTGGACCCTGTAATTCCTGGCCAGCTGAGTGACTGCAGCTGAGTGACTGCAGCCAGCTGTGAAGTGGCAGAGTTTGAGCAGGGGGGAGAAGGATGGGGAGTGGGAAAAAGTATATCGCTGGTTACCAGGTGCTCTGTCTCCTGCTAGGAGCTCTGTGAAGCTGCTTTCCTGTACTTCCTGTCCACTGATCTCTGGCAGGAGTCCAAGATGGTTAATCCATGCTGTGTTAACTGATAGGGGACCTCCCCACATATCTCTCCTCACTCTGTTTTGTCAGTTTCTTATTCAATTTGGTGGTTGGATGAGTTCTTTATCTCTTCATTTTATGCTTAGGATTCCAGGATTGACATTTGTCTCTGTTTTACTTAGTTTTTCAAGTCTTTGCTGTGGAGAGACAGCATGGTGCTTCTGTCTGTAGTTTCATGTTGGCTCCGCCTCCTTGGAAGATTTTCGATATCTTTAAATTGTGTGTGGTTTTAAAAGTTTATCCCATGTTTATAATTTTTATCTGCAGGGGTGCAAGAGATTGCTTCATTCTATCACTTCTACTGGTAACAATTTGCCATTCATTTTATTTTTTTTAATTTTCCTTTATTCCGGTGTATGTGTCCATTTCAAGTGCTTAGAATTGGATTACTTTTAAAAATTAATATGAGTAGTTTTTATATATGAAATTTCATACATTTACATTTTTGTAAAGAACAAAGTGACACAATCCTTGAAATAAGTTTAGGAGGATTTATTCAGTACAAATAAAAAATAAAGAAGATACATTAGAATGCACAGAAGCAACAGTTCACATAAGTGAAAATCTTATGGCTCCAGTGAGAGCATTTCTAATAGGAACAGATACAGTTCAAGGAACAAAGAAATCATATTACAATCATTTGAATGGTTAGTCTTTGGTTGAGGTGAAAAGCAGGGTGGGCTAGGAGGTAGGGAATGGGCTTCTATCTGATAATTTGGTAGAAAGGCTTGCAGAGATTGATTTCAGGGACTAATTACATATTTTCATTCATAGTCTCATAGCTGTCATGAGGGGATCATAAAAAATCACTAGTTGATGTTAAGCAGCTCTACTCAGATGTCTCAGGGAGTTGTAATAACCATTCAGTACCAGTATTTCATTTCCCAGAAATGGCTTGTTAAAACAAAACCCTTTCAAGTTGTCTGGGAAACTTTAGATAAGAATAGCTCCAGCACCCTTTTAAAGCAATTTTAATTTCATCCTTGTTGTAAAGAAACTTTTCCTGGCACACTTTACACAAGAAGACACCTTTGTCAAGAGTCCCCTCCTTAAAGTGTTTTTTTTTTCCCCACCTTGCCTTGACCTCAGACAGAAACACTCCTTCAGTTCCCATGACTACTAGCAATCTTGGACCAAGACAGCAGGCGCCTACGAAAAGTAACACTGCAGAGAGCAGCTGGGCAAATAGAGTCCTGGACAGACATGTAAAAAGGACCAGTTTAATTCATCAGAAAACTGAGTTAATTTAATCATCTAGTCTTGGTTGAAAAAGGCTTTATGAACTTACCCTTTACACCATTTTACTTTCATATGTATTTGGTGCCTTTGACCACCATGTTTTGTTCCTTGAAATATTTATACGGCTTGTTATTTCTTTTATTTTCTGCCTTTTATATT
>NW_004444414.1:79097-81183 GCF_000243295.1 Trichechus manatus latirostris | reverse complement strand
GAGCAGCTTCTGGCAGAAACATGAAGTCAGTGTTCTTCCAGTTTGGGTCAGGCTTTTTGTGATTAATATTTGATTTTGTGGGTAAGAGTAAAACCTTAAAATTGAAGTGAAATGTCTCTTATTAATTTTTCTCTTTGACGTTGTTTACTTATAGACGTTTGTAGAACACACACACTCCAAATTATTTGTTATATATTAAATTTTTTATTCCATTTACTTTTCTAACCTGAATCTCGTTTAATTCTGCAATTTATTCTGTTATATGTGGCATAGCCAAGCACAAGTCTTACACTCTGTTAGGACTGAAAGCAACGAGTTTTATTAGGCAAAGAGAAGAAAAGATTTGTGAATCTGGGACACAGCACCACATCCAGGAAGGGTATCGTGATGTTTTAAATTGCAGGGAGAACAGTGAGGTTTTTAGTAGGTGGAGCAAACAAAAGGCTATATACCCAGGCAGAAGAGGGTGCATGGCAAAAAGTAGAAGGGAGTTGTTAAACTATAACCTTTTCTTAACAAACTTTGGTAACATTATCAATTCTATCTTCTAACCTCCTGTAACATGTTGACCAAGGTATTCTTCTTGGATTAAGCTGGATAAACCTTCTTAGAAAACATCTTTTAACAGACAATTCCTCATAGAAGCTAAAGTTTTCAACTTTTTTACTTTCTGTGTTGCAAGCAGTTAAAACTTTTATAACAGTTGCATTGCCTTTTCAGAGCAGCTGAAGCAGAGATTTCAGGTAAGGCTACAGTTTAATTAAAAATGGAGTATTTGCAATGATGACATCCTTGCAAAATTCTATCATAGGATCTCTGGCATCGTTCCTATCACCACTGGCATCGTTCCTATCACCAAGATCATATTTTCCAACAACCAATCCTTTTCTTTGTTTCCAACTTTTGCATCCCAATTACCAGTAATTATCAATGCATCCTGATTGCATGTTTGATCAATTTCAGACTGCAGAAGTTGGTAAAAATCTTCAATTTCTTCACTTTGGCTTTAGAAGTTGGTGCATAAATTTGAGTAATAGTCCTATTAACTGGTCTTCCTTGTGGGAGTATGGATATTATCCTATCACTGCCAGCGTTGTACTTCAGGATAGATCTTTAAATGTTCTTTTTGACCGTGAATATGATGCCGTTCCTCTTCAAGCTGTCATTCCCGGCATAGTAGACCATATGATTGTCTGATTCAGAATGGCCAATACCAGTCCCTTTCAGCTCACTAATGCCTAGGATATCGATGTTTATGTGTTCCATTTCATTTTTGATGATGTCCAATTTTCCTAGATTTATACTTCATACATCCCATGTTCCAATTATTAATGGATGTTTGCAGCTGTTTCTTCTCATTTTGAGTCATGTCACATCTGTGAATGAAGGTTCCAAAAGCTTGACTTCATCCACATCATTAAGTTTGGCTCTACTTTGAGGAGGAAGCTCTTCCCCAGTGGTATTTTGAGTGCCTTCCAATCTGAGGGGTTCATTTTCGAGCACTGTATCAGACAAGTTCTGCTGCTATTCGTAAGGTTTTCACTGGCTACTTTTTTCAGAAGTAGACTGCCAGGTCCTTCTTCCTAGTCTGTCTTAGTCTGGAAACTCAGCTAAAACCCGTCCATGAGTTGTAACCCTACTGATATTTGAATACTGGTGGCATAGCCAGCATCACAGCAACATGCAAGCAGATACAGTACGACAAAATGACAGATGCATGGGGATGTAATTATTTGTTTGACTTAATTCTGTTGTATCCTTTGTTTTTCAAAACTATCTACTGTCATTTTATATTCCAAATTACTAAATCTTTAATGAATATGTTTTTTTTTTTGAAATGGTGGGAAATTATGAGTAAATATTACTGACAGCACATGGTTAATGATTAGTTTATTTTCTGTGCTCTCGCATGAACCTCCTCCTACATTACTCTGAACTATTTGGCTTACAGGGCATTGTCTTTCAAGAGTCTGAAGATATTTCTACTTTGTCTTCAGACTTCCATGTTATGAAAGGGAAGTCTGATACCAATCTGCTTTTTTTATTGTTTCATTGTCAGCTTTGTTCCACAAGAAAGTTTATACAA
>NW_004444414.1:64805-65737 GCF_000243295.1 Trichechus manatus latirostris | reverse complement strand
AAAGCAGAGAATACCAGAAAGATGTTTATCTATGTTTTATTGACTAGGCAAAGGCATTCAACTGAGTGGATCATAACAAATTATGGATAACATTGCCAAGAATGGGAATTCCAGAACACTTAATTGTGCTCATGAGGAACCTGTACTTAGATCAAAAAGTAGTTGTTCTAACAGAACAAGGGTATACTGTGTGGTTTAAAGTCAGGAAAGGTGTGCATCAGGGTTGTATCCTTTCACCATAATTATTCAGTCTGAAGGCTGACCAAATAATCTGAGAAGCTGGACTATATGAAGAAAAAAGCTGCATCAGGGTTGGAGGAAGACTCATGAACAACCTGCCTTATGCAGATGACACAGCATTGCTTGCTGAAAGTGAAGAGGATTTGAAGCACTTAATGTTGAAGATCAAAGACCACAGCCTTCAGTATGGATTACATCTCAACATAAGGAAAACAGAAATTCTCACAACTGGACCAATAAGCAGCATCATGATACCAGGAGAAAAGATTGAAGCTGTCCATTTATCTTGGATCCACAATCAACACCCATGGAAGCAGCAGTTAAGAAATCAAATAACGCACTGCATTGAACAAATCTGCTTTAAAAGACCTCTTTGAAGTGTTAAAAAGCAAAGATGTCACTTTAAGGACTAAGTTGCGCCTGACCCAAGCCACTGCTTTTTCCACGGCCTCGTTGTTGTTGTTAGGTTCTGTGGAATCAGTTCTGACTCACAGTGATCCTATGTACAACAGAAGGAAACATTGCCCAGCCCTGTGCCATCTTCACAATCACTGTTATGCTTGAGGTCATTGTTGCAACCACTGTGTAAATCCACCTTGTTGAGGGCCTTCTTCTTTTCTCGCTGACTCTCTACCAAGCATGATGTCCTTCATCAGGGACTGCTCCCTCCTGATAACATGTCCAAAGTATGT
>NW_004444414.1:62872-64135 GCF_000243295.1 Trichechus manatus latirostris | reverse complement strand
TACAATGATACATATAAGTATGGGTTGTTTGCTTATAATTGTTGTCTGTATTTTTGTCTACTTTGTTGGTTGGTTTTCCTTTCTCTATTGTGATGTAGAGTTTAATAGATTCCCTTTTTATAGCCATTTATGCAGTTTTCCAATTGTTCTCTATTAAAATATACGAACAAAAAGGGAACAATAGTCATATATTCTAGTGAGATGTCTCCAGAACTAAAATGATTGTATACATACCTTCTATTGCACAGGATAATGTGATAGTAATATCCAAAGTTATTGTTTGTTATTAGGTGCTGCCCAGTTGGCTCCCACTCATTGGGACCCTATGTATAATATATAATGAAATGTTGCCTGCTCCTGTGTCATTCTCACATTCGTTGCTATGTTTGAGCCCATTGTTGCAGTCATTGTATCAATCTAGCTCACTGAGGTCTCCCTCATTTTTCTGACCCACTGCTTTACTAAGCATGATGTCATTTTCCAGTGCTTGGTCTTTCCTGACGAACTGTCCAAAGTAAGGGAACTGGTCTCACCATCCTGGCTTCTAATGAGCATTCTAGTTGGATTTATTCTAAGCTTTGATCATTCTTCTAACTGTCCATGGTATATTCATTATTTTTTGCTAATACTACATTTTAAATGCATCAATTCATCTTTGGTCTTCCTATTTTATTGCCCAGCTTTCGCATACGTATGAGATGATTGAATATTCAAAGTAGTTGTAACAAAAGACATATAAAACAAGCTAAAGAAACCAAACTCGTTTAAACTTAAACACCTGAATTTGTGTAGTGAAAATTGTAAAATATATATCTTCATTCCTTAATCATCTTTTGCTCTGGTATAAGTGGAACTGAAGAAAAGTACCTGTTTATTTTCTTATTTAGCTTTTCTTTCCTTTATGTTCTCTTTCTTTTTGTGTTTTCTAAATTTACTTACAGATTTAAAATGTTGTTTACATATTCTGCATACTGATTCTTGGTCATTATATGCTTGTAAATATAATTTTGCCCTCTGACACTTATTTTTAACCTTTTATAGTATTGTAATACACAACTGAAAAATTATTTCATTCAAATCTATCAATATTTTCTTTATTGTAGTTTGGGTTGTTTGCATCTTGTTTTATTATTTTGTTGCATTATAATTACTACATTATCCAGTATTCTAAATTTTTGTCTTTATACTCCAGTCTTTTTATTCATCCAGAATACATTTTTGCACATAGTGCATAGTGGGAATCCATCTATCTATCTATATTTA
>NW_004444414.1:61129-62300 GCF_000243295.1 Trichechus manatus latirostris | reverse complement strand
ATTCAAGGAATACCAGGTATTGATGGTTGTCACCAGAAGCTAGGAAAGTGGCATGGAACAAATTCTCTTTCGAAGCTCTTAGAAGGAATCAACATGGCCAACACCCTGATTTCAGAATTCTAGCCTCCAGGACAGTGAAACAATAATTTTCTTTTATAAGTCTCCAGTTTATGGTACTTTGTTAATGCATCCCTAAAAAGAAAATATCATTTATTAATAGATAGATTATGTATATCAACCAAAAATAAATACATTTTATATTAATATAAGAGCTAAGTATAAACATAATAGAAGAAAAGAGGTTAAAGTATATTTATGACTTCAGGGTGAGGATGATCCTCTACTGCAAGACCAAATAAGCAAAATCCATAAATTAAAATACTAGCATATTTCACTGCAAGAAAAATTAAATGGAAAACATCAATAATAATCTTCAGTACATTAAAATATCCTTTGACAAGTCTCAATTTTATATGTGAAACTGGAAGAATATATTTTGAAAAGTTATAACAAAGAGTTGGTTGCCAAAACATATGATGAATCCCTTATAATTGATTAGACCAAGCCAGATGACCTGATTTAAAATACTGGAAAAAATATGAACATGCAACTGAAAATGAAAAAGTCCTACACATCTTTGAAAATATGCCTTAACTCACTAATTAGATATTATAGATGTATCTGTCAGTCTTATTTACCTAGTGCTGCTATAACAGAAATACTACAAGTGGATGGCTTTAACAAACAGATATTTATTTTCTCACAGTTTTAGGAAGCTACAAGTCCAAATTCAGGGCACCAGCTCTAGCGGAAGGCTTTCTCTCTCTGTTGGCTCTGGGGGAAGTTTCTTGGCTCTTTTCAGCTTCTATTCCTTTTTCAGCAACCATGGTGATCTTCGTGTGGCATGGCATCTCTCTTCCCACATCTCTGTTTGTGCCTCCTCTCTTGCTTACTTAATTGACTCTTTTATATCTCAAACAAGATTGATTTAAGACACACCCTATCTTAATATTATCTCATTAACATAACAAAGACAACTCATTCTCAAATGGAATTATAACCACAGGCATAAAGGTTAGTGTGGGGATATGTGCTATTAAAATATGGATGTATATAGGCCTCTATGCTGCACAACATGTTGAGACTTGTCCCCAACATGTTGAGACTTGTC
>NW_004444414.1:57427-60023 GCF_000243295.1 Trichechus manatus latirostris | reverse complement strand
ACGATGTATAGAAATCATTTTTGAGAGTTTGCTTTGAAGATATACATCTCCCAAAAGAGATCCAAGATGTATATTTTATCAGAGAACCACGCCACATTCTCTAATTTTTCCAGAATCATTTAGTTTTTCAAGCATCTGATTCTTAAAAGACACTAATGCTCTATTTCTCATTTATTTATCAGTTTCTTGTGCTTATACATAATTAACACCACAAAATTATATTCCAAATGCACATCTCTAGATTCACTTTGGTTTCTTCATCCATTTTCACTGAAAAAAAATGAAAGTGGTTTCCATTTTATCACTAAGGTGCCAACAGCAGAAGGCCATTCTCCATGATTTTTCCTGGCCAAAGGCAGCCCCCTCCTCAAGTATGCCCTTGTTTCTTCTGTGGAATAATGTCTATATTCCTTCTTCTCTAGCATCATTGTCATTTCATGAGATCTTCTCTCTTCTTCACTGTGAGAGTTGGGAGGGTGGCATTAGAGGCAACATATAGCAAGTGATTTTGCCAAACATTCTGGTACTCCCATTCCTTCCTGGTCAAAGGGCATGGTTGTACTTTCTGAATCTCTTGTGGTTGGTTTGTGTAGCTTGTTCTGGCTGAAGAGGTGGGAGGGAAAGTAAAATGTGTCACTTCTAGGCTGGTGTATTTCATGTTAATGAAAAACTTTCTAGAGATCTCTTTACTTCTTCCATATTTGTAAACAATGTTTCAGATTATTGGCTGATCCATCAGTCTGAGTCCTGGAATGAGGACAACAACATGAGATCAAAGTCCCACATAATCTATGAAGGATCTGAGGTGATTGAGAAGTAACCTCTATTGATTTGAGTTACTCTTATTTTGGTATAGTTTCTAAATGCAGTATAACCTACCCTATATATACTAACTGACACATACAGACTATGGTTTTCGTTCACTCTCTCTTGCTTTTAAGTTATGTTGTTATTACTAGGTGCCACTGAGTCAGCTCTGACTCATAGCTACTTTATGTATCACAGAATGAAACTTTCCCTGGTTCTGCAACATCCTCATAATAGTAGATATGTTTGAGCCCATTGTTGCAGTCACTGTGTCAATCTGTCTTGTTGAGGGTCTTCCTGCTTTCTCTGACCCTCTACTTTACCATACATGATGTCCTTCTATGGATTGGTATCCCCTGATTACATGTCCAAAGTATATGAAGATGAAGTTTAGCCATCCTTGCTTCTAAGAATCATTCTAACTTAAGTGATACTGTAAAAAATTAAGCCCTCCTTCCCCTTTGAGTGTCTTCTGCAGTCTCACAAATTTTCCAATCTTGAAGCAATTTGAGGTCAAATTTTTTCTGATATTTTTTCAAGTCCCCGTACTTTAATTCTACATTCATCTGGGACAGACTGGAGTCCATTTCACCTACGAAAACCTGTTCTGCAATTGAAACAACTACAGATATTTCAAGCATAGTACTACAAGCACCATGCTAGGCATGGGAATAAATACGGGAAAGGAGATAAGGAGAGGAAGATGTATCATGATGTGACTTTCCAGCAGCCAAGTTTCCATCTGGTAGATGCTGTGTACAACCTCTCTCCACCTTTTCTTTTTCAATATTCAAACCTAGCTGGTTCAGATATTATTAATGACCCATGCATCACACACACACAAACAAAATTTGGCCCATTGGGGAGATTCAAGGAGTCCCTTCTCAGGGTATATCAGTGTCTTAGCAAACGTCATCACTAACTCTCCCTTCTTAGCCCAAGCAACCATTGTTTCTGTTGAGTTTAAAACATGACCCTCTGACTCATTAGTACTCATCCAAAAATGATATTTGACAGTATTCTACACTTCCTAGTTCCATAATCAGCAACTATTTTCTCTGTGACAGATTGGAAGAGAATAAACCAAAAAACCCACTGTTGTCAAGTTGATTCTGACTCATAACAACCTAAAAGACAGAGTAGAACTGCCCCCACAGGGTCTCCAAGGCTGTAAATCTTTACAGAAGCAGACTGCCACAGCTTTCTCCCAAGGAGCAGCTGGTGGGTTCTAACCGCCGACCTTTTGGTTAGCAGCCGAATGCTTTAACTACTGTACTGCTAGGGCCCTCTTGGAAAAGAATACACAATTAAAATAGAAGATAACTCATTGGTTTTTAAGTTTCGGAATTGTAAACACTGACATATATCATATTTTTTTCTGTTGGTCGCCCTCCCCCAGACTATTGTTTCTTTTCGTGTCTACTATGTTGGTGTTTCTGATGACATTTAACATGCTCTATTTTTCTTTCTTTTCTCTTTCTTATGATTCTTAGGACAGAAGAAAAAAAAAGCTATCTCCATATTTAATGTTTATAAAGACTTTGTGACCTTTGTTTCCTTTCAGAGAAATACCAGCCTGGAGCTGTATCAAATTCCAGTTAGCCATCTGCTCACAACTCTATAAATGAGAGCTAAGAACAGGCGTCCACTAATTCTTCAAGACAGGGAGTGTAGACAACCAATAAACCTTGATGAAATATCCTCAGGAAATTCCCATAATTAAGAAAAATTGTCAACAGTGCATTTAGAAGAGCTGGGTGCTCTATTTCTAAAATAAAGGAAGAAAGTT
>NW_004444414.1:46353-53851 GCF_000243295.1 Trichechus manatus latirostris | reverse complement strand
GACTTGAGGACACCTAACAACAATAACAGCGTATATATATATATACACATATATACATACATATACATATATGTGTGTGTGCCCGTGTGTGTGTGTTGTTTAAGGATTAGAAGATACTTCTTCAAAATCAAAGCAGAAGGATACCTAAATTATGTATCACTGTGTTTGTCATCATGCAGTCAATCAACCAAGTATTTTACAGTTTTAAATTTAAAAAAAAAGAAACAAACAAACTTTGAATCATTTTACTCGTATCTGTTTAGTTTTTATTACCACATCTGTGTCACCAACATTTCACTCACAGTTCATGGCAATAGTATCCTAAACGATATTTTTTTTTTTCTTCAGTCTTGCTCCTCTCCAATTTATGATCCATACTTCAGGGAGAATGGCATGAAAACACAGGTTGAATCATGCCATTTTCAAATGCTTCACGTTTCACTCAAAGTAGAGTTCACACCTAGTATTCTGGTTTACAAAGTTCTGAATGATGTTTATCCTGTCTCTGTGAGTCAGAATCAATTCAATAGCAATGGGTTTGGATTTGGGTTTGGTTTCATCTAACATCGCCTTTCATCATTCTTCTTCTTAGGTGTCAGTCTCTATTCCACATTAAAAAAAAATTTCTGCTTCTCAAAATTTTAAATATAAACTTTTTCTATCAAACATACCATTTACTCTGCCAGGGAGCTCTGATTTTACACACAAACAGACACATACACACACACTTTGCCTGAGTATATCTACCTGCCTTTCATACCTGTGCTTAATTAGATCTTTTATTTCTGCACAAGTTTCTTAGCACTCTAAATTATGGGTTATGTTTGCCTATTCTGCTTCATACAGCTTGGAACAACAATGACAACATTGTTCTTCCTTGACGCCTATAGTCAATCAGAAGAACTGTCTAATATTATTGTTAAAAATTATTCATTATATAGATAGGCAATTAAATATATTGTCTCAGGAGTTACAACAAATTCAAATAAGACAAGGGATTTTTTTTTTAAGTTTTTTGAAGGACAGATACTATTAGCTTTGTTTAAAATGGATGAGTTTGACCCATCAGAACTCACTGTCTACTATCAAGAAATGTTAAAAGAAACAAAAACTATAATTTTTAATAAAAAAATGCAATGAATCAAGATGTCTGGGGTGATGGGAGTACAAAATTTAAGTTTTGATAGAGAATAGAAAGAACATTATAGAGCAGAGATATGAATGAATTGAGAAAAATTGCCATAAATCTAAGAACGTGGCAAAGTCACTTCAAGGAACAAGAACAGGTACAATCTCCAGAAAAATGACCAAGAGAAGATGGAGAGAGAGACAGGGGTGATTGAGTCATCCCTGTGGCTGTTTTGCAAAGGTCGACATTGTATTTTGAGTAGAGTGGAAAGACAATGGGGTCTTGCGACCAGGTGGAAATCATGGCATAATTTTTGTCTTCAAACTAGCATTTTGAATGATATGTGAAGGACGGAGTATAGAGTTCAACCAGTTGGGAGGCAATGCAAAGAAAGATCCTGCTCCTGTCTTTGTTAAATTTTTGACTGTTCAGCATGATTATTATTGCTTTTTTTTTTTTTTAAATACTGTATTAAAAATGTATTTATTTTGTTATTGGGTTGTTTAGTACCCCTTAAATTTTGAACCGGAGGCAAAGGCCTCACTTCCTTCATCCTAGTTCAGACCTTGATAAAAATGATGGATTATAATGATAGGCCAAGGAATCTAAGTTGGTTAAGGAGGAAAGTGAAGCCATTGGTGCATAAGGGAGATGGTAGGATCAATGAATGTGGACGCCAGTACTGTTGATGGATTATTGGAAACAGAAGACTGGAGGGAGTGAGGTAGAAACATAGATCAATTTTTGAAGAGTTATTTTGTAAATTACATTGCAATTTTGTTTTTAAAGAAGTAGAAAAGTATTAAAAAGGAAATATAAAAGAAAATTATTAATCATTGACTCTAAATTATGTGATTTTGATTATTTAATATTCTTTTCCATCTTTAAATAATGTTTATAAAACATCTTGCATATGTATTTCCAGTATACTACTGCAACTAATTAACTCGATTCATCAACCATATTATTTCAAAAAATTAACAGAATGACACTAAATAGACGATAGATAAGTGTTAACTTTGGTGAAGGGTAAGACAGTACACAATTTGAGAAGAAGAAAAAAATGTATTAAAAAAATTAACAGAATCATTTAATATTACTTGGGCAATGACAAATCAATGGCTTCTATTAGTATATTTTTTCTTAAAATTTTTTCAGTAAAGTGGGATTAATTCAGAGATGGATGCATTATCCCATTTATTTCTCTTCCTAGGGATCCTATTCATCATATATGGTATGCAGGATTAGAAATAAAAATAACAAAGATCCCTACTAGAATCACACTTCTCCAAATTGAATGTGCTTACAAGTTACCGGGATATCTTGTTAAAATAAAGGTTCTCATTGATTAGATTTGGAAATGGGCCTGGGGTTCTGCATTTCTTACAAGCACTCATCAGCCATTGCTGTTGGTTCATAAAACACACTTTACGCAGTAAGGCTGTAGGTAAAGATTCTTCTGAGACCCTAGTCTAGATTTGGAGACTTAATGAAATTTAGTTCCAGAGGAACAGATGAGCGTTGACAAATAGATTTAAAAACATAAATTACATCAAATAATAATCTGATAAGTTAAAATGAGCTCAAATTTTGCTATCATTTTATGCAATGGAAAAAGTGTGATGTCTTTATTATAGCTTTTGCACCATTTCTAAGTAATTGTCCTAAACTTTCTCTCTTGTTCCAACCACCCCTGCAATGACTAATTCTGCATAACTTCCTTCTGTATTCACACGAGTGGATCCTGACAGCACTTTACCACAGGAAATTGTTGTGCTCTTTGCTTGTGTCTTCAAGGCTTCTCTATTGTTACTGCAGGGTGGGCTTCGAAGGGAAACTGCCTCGCACCCCGGGAATAAAATCAGCAGAGTGCATGCCTATGGGTGAAACTGAACAATGAAGAACTAGAACCATGGATAATTCTTCCCTTGTTCTGTCACCCAAGTGGTTTCCAGCACTGTAGTCACCCATAGCACTGATGAACTTCATAACTCATCCTTATATTGTCTCCTTTTCCTTCCCTACTTCACTCCTCCACCTGGCAATCCTGCCCCTGGAATCACATTCATCAAACGTGTACTTACAAACAAGCCTTTATCTCGGGCACTACTTTCTTTTCAGCCCAAGCTGAGGAGTTAATTTTTTTCCCAGGATAAAACAGTTACTTATCCAGATCACTTTCATACGTAAATAGGAGAGATCAGTATTTCTGAAGAAATTGTTTCCAGGTACTGCGTATTGCATTATACAGTAAATCTTTTTAAACACATGCCATCTTTGGTTAGTTACATAATAAATAATTAAAATTACATTGCATTGTGTGGGGTTTTAAATTTCATTCTCCTTATTACTTTGTGATGTCAGAATAAAATTTTCATACATAATATTTTAAGTAATTTATTTTGCATATGCTTTGGAGTTTATTTTAATTCCTGCCTTTTTTATATCATACTGAGTATCATAATATTCCATTTTTGTTTATCATTTTTGTTAACACTAATATAGTCATGTGCTTTTACCAATTGCATTTATTTAGTTTGATTGTAAGCTTAGTCATACTGTATGCTTATTAAAAAAAAAAAGACACAAAAAGAAAAAAAGGAAGCAACTAAATAGTGTTTACGTACCATCAAAATACCCTTAGAAGTATCTCCTTTATGTGTATGTACATGTTTAATAAACCCTTCTGTATATTCTCGGTAGAATAACTAGATTCCTCTGAAGCTGTTTTTGGTTTTCTTTCACTTCTATGGTTTTCCACTGCCCTTGTATAAATATTCTGCCTTGGATTGCCAGTTCATTGCTGACAAGTTTCTAGATGACTGACAAAGCCCTTTAGATAGGTCTAAATTGAATCTCGCTTTTCATATGACTGGCTACCACCCAAAGATGTCCATGTTCTTCTGCTGACACATCATATTTCTTGCTGTTAGCCTCCTTTTTCCCTCAGCCATGTAGGAGACTTTGCATAGATCATCTGTTTAAGTCTATCAAATGGAATGCAAAATGTAGCATCTCAATAACTTCCCCAGCCTTTATAAAGTAGCATCATCCATCATGTATAATAGCATCCTTTCAATCTCTCAGACACACACGTTTAAACAATAAACACATGAATCAAAATGGGGAATGATTTAAAAATGCTCTGTGTTCAGAATACACAGTCTTTAGCTGTGTTGCATAATCATAACCTTTACTGAAGTAAACAGAGGTACTAAATTAAGTTTAATTAACATATTTATACTCATAATTTAATATTTAAGTATTGTAGTAGAATTTTGTTACATATTTTGTCCTTAATATTCAGAATAACCCAGACCTAGGCATTTGACACTGTCTTCAGCTACCTAGAATCCTTCTAGGATATTTTGTAGTGTCTATTCATGCTTAACTTTTAAGTGATTTCATCCAGGATCTACACCTTGTTGCCTGTTGACTTAGAGACTGGATTTCTTATGTTTTAAGTATCATATGGAGTAGGGGATTTGAATCCCTCAAAACAGCTAGAAGATCATATGCAAAATTAGTCTGTAAGCAAGATTCTCAGTACAAAGAAAGATGATGTCTTAGTTATCTACTGCTGCTATAACAGAAATATCACAAGTGGATGGCTTTAACAAAGAGAAATTTATTCTCTCACAGTCTAGAAGGCTAGAAGTCTGAATTCAGGGTGCAAGTTTCCGGGGAAGGCTTTCCCTCTCTGTCAGCTCTTGGGGAGAGCCTCAGCATTAATTTTCCCATGGGTCTCGGAATTTCTCAGTGCAGGGACCAGAGGTCCAAAGGACTTACTCCACTCCCAGCTCTTCTTTCTTGGTAGTAGGACGTCCCTTTCCTCTATGCTTGCTTCTCTCTTTTATATCTCAAAAGAGATTGAATCAAGATACAACTTAATCCTGTAGATTGTGTTCTGTCTCATTAACATAACTGACTCTAATCCTGCCTCATTAACAGTATAGAGGTTAGGATTTACAACACGTTAGATAATTACATCAGATCATAAAATGGAGGGCAACCCCACAATACTGGGAATTGTGGCCTAGTCAGGTCCACATACATTTTCAGGGGATGTAACTCAATCCAAAACAGATAGTCAAGAAAATCAAACAGAAAATTGATACATATGTTTCAAACATATCAAAAGAAAAACAAAACAAAACAAAACAAAAAAAACTGTGTTTAATGAAAGAATAAGAAAATACAAGCAATATAGGTAAAAATTTAAAAATGACAGTTGAAAAAGTAAAACGATAATGTAAATCATATATATGAAAACATGTATTACAATTAAAATATTAATCAGTGGAATAAATTCTGGTCTGGATGAAATCTAAAAGAAAATGTAAAGATTGTTCTGAGAATTCTCAATACGAAAAATATCTTCTTCCAGCCTGGGTCTTGCTTTTTCATTCTCTTAATAATATTGTTTTATGATGCTGAATTTTTAATTTTAATAAAGTATTTAATAAAATAATCTTTTTAAAATCAAATCAATTCTATTTTTTAACTACTTAAGACATATTTCTCTTCTTAAAGTTCAAAAAGATGTTTGTCTGCTTTTTCTTCTTGAAACTTTATTATCATAACTTTAACATTTAGATTTATTGATATATCTGAAAGTGATTTTTGTGTATGACATAAAGTAGGGGCTAAGAACATTTTTAAAAAAATGGATTTTTAAAAAAAATGAATTTCTAATTGTTTCAATATTAATTACTGCAAAAATTTGCATTTACTCATTGCACCATTGAATTGCAGGATCTCACTTGTCATAATCAGTTCATAGTATATGTATGGCTTTGTTTCTGGATTCTTGATTAGATTCCATTGACTTGTCTACCTACCTCAATACCATAGAGTTTTTTTTTTAAGTTGTTTTATGATAATATTTGATACCTTATACTATACATCCTCCCACTTTATTTTTTCCCTTAAGAATGTCTTTAATGTTTAGGTTTTTTGTATTTCTGTTTAAATGTAAGAATTTAAACAATACCCTCCCCCCAAAAAAGGGGGAGAAAAGAAAAAAAAAAAAGCTATGATTTTGATGGAATTTTCATTGAATTTATATATCAATTTGGGGATAATTAACATTTGTTTTGATATCATGATTTATATTTACATTCGAGATGACACCTATAAAGATATCAATATTTATATCTTTGATGTGAACATGGATGGATTAATGTATGAAGATTTAATATATGCACAGATTATCTAATAATGATAAGAAAACCCATTTTGGTCAAGTCAATTCCAACTCAGAGTGACCCTATAGTACAGAGTAGAACTGTCACACAGGATTTCCAAGGACCGACTGGTAGATTCAAACTACCAACCTTTTGGTTAGCAGTTGAGCTCTTAACCACTGTGCCAATAAGAGGGTAATTAAATGAAATAGAAAGCAAAATAAACAACATTTACAAAGTTGATTTGTTAAAAAATATTAACATCATTGATAAACACTGTCTTAGTCATCTAGTGCTGCTACAACAGAAATACCACAAGTGGGTGGCTTTAACAAAGAAAAATTTATTTCTTCACAGTAAAGTAGGCTAAAAGTGCAAATTCAGGGTGTCAGCTCCAGGGGAAGGCTTTCTTCCTCTGTGGACCTTCTCATCAATGTTCCCTCAGACTAGGTGCTTCTCCGTGCAGGGACCACAGGTCAAAGGACACACTCTGCTCCTGGCACTGCTTTCTTGGTGGTGTAAGGTCCTCCTGTTTCTCTGCTCACTTCTCTCTTTTATATCTCACAAGATTGCCTCAGGACACAATCCAATCTTGTAGATTGAGTCCTGCCTTACTAACACAACTGTCACCCACCCTCCCTCATTAACATCATAGAGGCAAGATTTACAACATATAGGAAAATCACACAATACCACGAATCATGGCCCAGCCTAACTGATACACACGTTTTTTGGGGGACATAATTCAATCCATGACAAAAACCTAGCAAAAGACTGGTTAAAGAAAATGAGAAAAAAAAAAATCTCTAACATCATGAAATAAAAAGAATATCTGACTGGAGACTTTTAAAGGGTAAAGCATAATATGAACAAGTTTTTAGTTTGCTAATTTATGTGAAATAAACCAAGTCCTGAAAAATACCACTTCCCCAAACTGACAAAAACAGAAATGGAAAATTCCAATAGTCTATCAAAAACAAGGATATGTAATTAAAAATCATTCCTAAGAGAAAGCCACTGGTTCAGATGCCTTCATTACCATGTTCTTCCAAATATTTAACAATTATAATCTCACAAAATTTCTTTGAGAAATATAACAAGAGTGAACATTTCACAACTCATTTTATGAGGCCAGTATACATTGACACAAAAATCTAAAAGACAATACAAAAATGAAATTAGA
>NW_004444414.1:40136-41224 GCF_000243295.1 Trichechus manatus latirostris | reverse complement strand
ATATAACTGTTGTTTACAGTACTGTTTTTAGCATCCTGGGATTATTACCAACCTAAATGTTTATCAATAAAAGAATGATTAAGTACTATAGAATACTGTGGAATCTCTACAAAGAACAAATAGTTCCAAATGCAATGGCAAACATATATCTCCTATGTTAGTTGCTGGTAAAAGAAAGATGAAACAGTACAAAATATTACGTTTATGCACATGTGCATCTTAATGAAAATAAATCATTAAAATTCTTAACAGTGATTTATTTTGAGCAATTGTTAGGAACTGGATTAAGAAAAAAGAGAGGGGCCTTTGAAATTTTAATTTACATAATTTATTACTCTGCTATTTGTAATTATCCACACATGTATTTTGGCTGAAATCAAAAAAAGAAGAAAACAAACAAAAAACCAACAGAACCCTTTTATTAGTTTTTAAACAAGTGTTCATACACTCACTTTGTTTTAACCCATAAAACACAATCCAATGTATTATTCAGCTCAGTAAAATTATACTATATGCCTCATTTTGCTTCAATTAAAAATAAAAATAATATTAAAGAAACTGCAGTTCATCTTTTTAGGTAATATTTTTGCTAAAATATGGGAAATTAATTTGGGAATTGCTCTCAGCATCCCCCAAGCTCTCATTTGCTGAAGTGGTACAGTAGAGTACTGGAGATCAAAATTCAAAAATATAGGGAACTTTGGCACAAACAGCAAAAAGTACACCTGTGAATACTACATTGTGCAAAAGTTTCATTTCCTGATATAAAATTCTGAAACACTTGGCTTTTGTTCAGGCAAAATCCAAGCAGCAACAGCAGCCAAGTTTCATATAAATAACATTTAGTTCCCCAGAGTCCCATGTCAGGAAATCCACAAACCGATTCTGAATTTTGTAGTTAGGTAGAAGTTTCTAGTGAAAGTTTCTTAAAAACATAATTTTATTTCCCTCCAAATTTTGAATGTTATCCCTGTCATGGATTGCATTGTGTCCCCCGAAAATATCTGCCAACTTGGCTCAGCCATGATTCCCAGTATTGCGTGATTGTCCACCATTTTGTCATCTGATGTGATTTTCCTATGTGTTGT
>NW_004444414.1:35894-38549 GCF_000243295.1 Trichechus manatus latirostris | reverse complement strand
TTTTATGTTTCTACTTCCTTAGGCTATGATGCCCAGTT
Organism: Trichechus manatus latirostris; assembly: GCF_000243295.1. NCBI lineage: Eukaryota > Metazoa > Chordata > Mammalia > Sirenia > Trichechidae > Trichechus > Trichechus manatus. The sequence continues at coordinate 38,511 of NW_004444414.1, read as the reverse complement.
GTCTGGTCAAACACTAGTCTAGGTGCTGCTGTGAAGATATTTACATGCCATTAGAATCTACATAAGTTGACCTTAAGTAAAGCAAGTTACACTTAATGATGTGGTTAGGTTTCATCCAATCAGTGGAAGACCTTAAGAGCGAAAATTGAGGTTTCTAGTTTGCCTCAAAACTGTAACATACACATACTACTGGGATTTCCAGCTTGCTGCCTGGCCTACCAATTTCATACACAAGACTGATGAAGCCTCCAGTCTGTCACCTGAACTATGGATTTTGAACATACCAGTCGGCACTACATATATATATATATATAAAAAGAGACAGACAGAAATTATGTATATAACTTGGCTGCTAACCAAAAGGTCCGCAGTTGGAATTCACCAGCTGCTCCTTGGAAACCCTGTGGGGTAGTTGTACTCTCTCCTATAGGGTCGCTATGAGCTGGCATGGACTTGATGGCAAAGGGTTTGGTTTTTCTGTTTATATATATGTGTGTGTGTGTGTGTGTGTGTGTGTGGTGTGTATAATTTGTTGTTGTTATTCTTGGGTGCTGTCGAGTCAGTTCAGATTCAGAGTGATCGTATATATAACAGAATGAAACATTGCCTAGTCCTGAGCCCTCTCACGATAGTCGGTATGTTTGAGCCCACTGTTGCAGCTGCCGTGTCGTGTCTTCCAACCTGAGGGTCTCCTCTTCCAGCACCATATCAGACAATGTTCCCCTGCATTCCATAAGATTTTCACTGGCTTATTTTTTTTCCCCCCAGAAGTTGTCTCGTCCTTCTTCCTAGTCTGTCTTATTTTGGAAGCTCCGTTGAAGCCTGTCCACCTTTGGTGACCCTGCTGATATTTGAAATACCAATGGCATAGCTTCCAGCATCACAGTAACATGCAAGCTGCCACAGTAAGACAAATTGACAGACAGGTGGTGGATATAGACATATTTATTTATTTATATCTTACTGCTTCTGTTTCTCTAGAGAACACTGACTGAGGAAACAGTATGGAAGTTTGTTTGTAAAAATTTATATGGAATTTTGGGCAAGAGTCACTTAAAAACTTGCTATTACATAAACTCATACAATTTAATAAAGTATTTCAAGAGTGAAAGTGTCAGTCAAAGATACCACACTTAGTTGATGTCTTTTCAAATGAGGAAAGAGAAAAGATTAAAGGATTTGCCTTTAAAAAGTTGAAGATTTACTAAGAAAATATAAATTAAAATAATTTTATTTTGTTTTATGGAGTATACAAATACACTGTAAATTTATTGAGAAAGAAATGGATTGCTTTATAGATAGTGGCATTATAATTTCTTGTGTGTGATTGTTTCCGTTGAAACAATACTGAAAATGTATGAAAATTAAAAAGCTCTTGAACTAGCCAAAAGTTAGAATTTTATCCGATTACATTTTTCTACAAAGTTTATACTTATTACTGTCAGATTTATTCTGATACTGATAACATTAAATATGAAAAACTAGAACATATTTGGAAGCATTATTTTTGAATCATATTAAGAATAAACAGCAATTTCCTAACGTGCTTTCAAAAATAATGCTTCCAAATATGTTCTAACAAATTTCCAGGCCCTTTTTCAGAGGTCCCACTGAGTGGGTTTGAACCACAAACTTCCTGGTTAGCTATCAAACCATTTGCACCACCTAGGAACCTGTTCATATAGTAAAAACAAGCCAAACCCATTGCTGTTAAGTAGATTCTGACTCACTGCGACCCTATAAGATGGAGTAGAACTGCCCCATTAGGTTTCCAAGGCTGCAATCTTTATGGAAGCAGACAGCCACATCTTTCTCCCACAGAGCGGCTGCTAGGTTCAAACCACTGACCTTTCGATTAGCAGCCCAGCACTTAACCACCGTGCCACCAGTGCTCCTTGCTCATGTAAACCAAAACCAAACCAAACCCATTGCCGTCCAGTCTATTCCAACTCCTTGTTCATATAATAGGGATAATTTAATCAATAATAATAATAATGGCAAACGTGTATATAGGTTTACCGAATAGTAAGTGACAGAGATGGCATTGAATTCTAGCAGTCTGGGATAAATCCACATTCTGAACCACCTCTACCTCTAACTTTTTAAATAAAAAACAATTGTAGCTATTTCAAATTCCAAGCCCAATGAATTGTTGTTGTTGTTGTTAGGTGCCATCTAGTGGGTTCTGACTCTTAGCGACTCTGTGTACAACAGAAAGAAACACTGCCCTGTCCTGCAACATCCTCACAATCGCTGTTATGCTTAAGCTCATTGTAGCAGCCACTGGGTCAATCCATCTCCTTGAGTGTCTTCCTCTTTTTCGCTGACCCTCTACTTTACCAAACATGATGTCCTTCTCCAGGGACTGACCCCTCCTGATAACATATCCAAAGTACATGAGATGAAGTCTCTCCATCTTTGCTTCTTAGGAGCATTCTAGCTATACTTCTTATTGGACAGATTTGTTCATTCTTTTGGCAGTCCATAGTATATTCAATACTCTTCGCCAACACCATAATTCAAAGCCATCAGTTCTTCTTCAGTCTTCCTTATTCATTGTCCAGCTTTCACGTGCATATAAAGGCAACTGAAAACACCATGGTTTGGATCAGGCGAA
>NW_004444414.1:33350-35271 GCF_000243295.1 Trichechus manatus latirostris | reverse complement strand
TATAGATAGTGGCATTATAATTTCTTGTGTGTGATTGTTTCCGTTGAAACAATACTGAAAATGTATGAAAATTAAAAAGCTCTTGAACTAGCCAAGATCCATCTGACATTAGCAATGATATCCCTGGTTCCATGTCCTCCTCTGAATCAGGCTTTTATTTCTGGCAGTTCCCTGTCGATGTACTGCTGCAACTGCTTTGAATGATCTTCAGCAAAGAGCATTTCCTGGCAGTGAAAAAGAAATTCCTTGACTGGTCTTTTCCATTTTGAGATCTGATAAGGAAAAAGAAAAGAAAATCTGGAATATCAAAGCTATGACCACGTCTGTGGCACTACTAAATAGTGAATTCCTGAGTAACGCCCTTTGTTTAAATCTAGAGCTGACTAGCGAGTAGAGACATATTCAATTGTACTGTAAAGTGGGAGAAATGAGTATAAAAGATGTTGTCCAGAAAACAAAGGCACAGGAAAAGCAATCAAGTCCTGAAAGAGAGAGGATACGTATCTTAAATCCATTGCCACTGAGTAGATTTTAACTCATAGCAACCCTATAGGACAGAGTGGAACTGTCTCTTAGGGTTTCCAAGGCTGTAATCTTTACGGAAGCAGACTGCCACTTCTTTCTCCCATGGAGCAGCTAGTGGGTTCTAACTGCTGACCTTTTGCTTTGCAGCTGAGTGCTAAATTATTGTGGGCTACCGGGGCTCCTGACGTACATATCTTATGAGCCAACAATTCCATTTAGGTTTATGCTTAACAGAAATGCATATATATGTTCACCAAAAGACATATGTATGGAAGATAAGAGCGGCACTTTTTATAATATCAAAAATTATAAAACTACCATAAAGTCTATCAACAGTATAAGAAATTGAAAAATCCTGATACATTAATGCAATTTCCATCTATATAGGAATGAAAGACAATGAACCAACGCTAATGTCAACCACATGAGTGAATCTTACAAACCTCATATTAAGTACGTGAAGCCAAAGAGAAAATACCAAACACTGTGTGATTTCATGCATGTAAATTTTAAATACAAGAAAATCTAATCTATATTATTATCAAACAGAAAAACAATTCCACCCAGAGGAAGCTAGGTAGTGACTCGATGTGGGCAGTTAGGGAGTTTATGTGAATCCAGTATGTTCTCTTATTGCTGTTAATGTTGTTTGCAATTTGTGAAGATTACATGTTTGTCTTCACTTTGTGAAAAGTTCTTCCAGCAATATACTATGGTTTGAGCTTTTTTTCTGCATGTAACTAGTACATCAATAAAAATTATAGAGATTTATAATCCAATTAAATGCTTCACAAAACTAAAGAACCACAAAGGGCCAATGGACTAAGTAAGAGACTGGAGATGAAATAACCACAGAAAACTTTGAAGATTTGAAGCTTCTGTTTCCCTGGAGGATTTGTCAGTTTGGGGCTTAGAAAAGACATTGAGAATCTGAGCTTGGCCAATGCCATTTTTTAATGCTGGGATAGAGAAATGAACAGAATATTTGACTTTCTGTCTTATTAAAAAAAAAATCATTATTTTCTTCCTGGAGATAGACTCATTTCATCTTTATAGTTTTCCTGTGAACTTAATATTTTGATATATCATTCTTGATATTTCAGTATTTTTCACATTGTTATTATTGCTAGGTATCTACTAAGTTCTATTTTTTTTTATTTTTATTTGTATTTTATTTCTGGAAATTTTGTTTAGGGGTATTTATATTATCCTCCTGCAGATGTTTTCTCCCATAGAAATTGTTCTTTAATTTTCTAGCTTTTGATTTTTCTAAGTCTTTGTATTTTATTCATTTGGCATAGCCTATGCTTATTTTCTCTGCTGATGGTTGTAATGCTTTAACAAAATTTATTTCTTCATTTTGGACATTCTTTTCTTACTTTTTACCAATTTGAAT
>NW_004444414.1:23844-25485 GCF_000243295.1 Trichechus manatus latirostris | reverse complement strand
TATTTTGAGACAGACTATCATATTGGTTTAGAATTTGAATTTGAGAAGCAAAGAGTCCAAAATTCAGGTCTTAATTTTGCCCTTAATTGGCTGTAAATTAATATGTCTAATCCCCAGTAACCACTTTATAAAATGAGAACAAATATAGCATTGAAATCAAAGTTATTTTGTGTACATGTCCTTCATGTTCAGTTAGAAAGCAGTTAGAACTCTTAGCACGTGATAAGGACTTACAACTATCACTATTATTTTATCACCATGTCTGACAAGAGAAAGTTTTAGGTAACTCTCTGTATTAGTTTACTATGGCTATTGTAACAAATTATCACAAATTCAGTGACTAAAACAACAAAATATATTTGCCCACATTTATGCAGGAGAAACCCAAAACCAAACCCATTGCTGTCGGGTTGACTCCGACTCATAGTGACCCTACAGTGGGACAGGAGTCTGAAATTAAGATGCCAGTAGACACTCCTTCTGAAATCTCTAGGGGAGAATTGTTTCTTTCTTCTTCTGCCTTCTGATGGCTCATGTCTGTCATTCCTTCCCTGTGGCGTTATCACTCCAATCTCCGCCTCCATTTTCACATGCCTTCTCCTCTCTATCTGCGTCTTTTCCACTCTGTCTTTTATAAAGTCACTTGTCATTGGATGTTGAGCCCACACAGATAATCCAAAATGATCTCATGCCAGGATCCTTACCTTAATTATATCTTCAAAGACCCTTTTTTTCCAAATAATGTCACATTTATAGGCACAAGGCAGGGATTAGGACTTGAACATGTAAGTGTTTGGGCCACCTTTTAACGTATTACGTTTTCCGTTCACAATGAAGTGCACAAGCGTCTATATTCGATAATCACTTAAACTTCTTAAATGTCAAGAGAGAAATTATTTTCTATTCTACTTTCAAAATATTCCAGGACCATGAAGCCAAAGCAATAAATGATTTAATATTACTTATGAAAATAGGCATTACTACTGTTTATTTACCCACAAAGGTAATTAAGAAATGCATCAATGAAATGTTGCCAACGTTGAAAGGATATTTTGTAAATGGACCAAGAAATATCTATCAAAGAAACAAAATCAAATCATGAAAAGGAAAACAAGTATGATCAACTTGCTAAATAATATATGCTGGAAAACGTATGATCTATATTTTTAAAAGTATTTTTTATAATAGCAGACTCAATGCACATAGCATTTAAAATAATTAAGCTATTGTAGGTTTAGATATGCTTGAAGCCTATGTTAAAAGAAAACATACCATTCAACAATCAGATAAAATATCAAAGAACTTATAAAGTCTGTTTCCATTAGTATTAAATGTTGAAATTGTATGGTTATTCATGTTCAAAGTTCATTGTTATGATTCTGGAGATAGCCTACTAAAGATGGAAATAAAAATTTCACTTTTGGTAGGAAAAATATATTATACAATAGTCAAAACAATGACTTTCGTCTGAGAGATACACCTCCCCTGTCTAAGCGTGAAGTCACATATCTGAATTCCTCATTGCTGGAGGGGGAGGCAAGTACAAAAAGAGACTGGAAGTGTCCTATTTCCTCCATATAAATGGAGTATGTTAAAAAAATTTTTAAAAAATGTGCCTTATGAGCTAGCAAGCTCATAATC
>NW_004444414.1:22739-23671 GCF_000243295.1 Trichechus manatus latirostris | reverse complement strand
GCCGCTGGGTGGGTTTGAATCTTGAACCTTTCTGTTCGCAGCCAAATGCTCAATCATTGTACCACCAGGTCTCCTGTCTCATTAGAAATCATATGTTTTATCTGCATCTAAAGATAATAAAGCATGAATTTACAAACAGTTGAACAGTTAATATAAACAGGGATCAATTAATTTAATATTGGAATTAAGTAACAGAAAAACTAACTCAAATATTGTTCTGAAAATTAAGGATATTATTAGCTTATATAAACTGAATTCTTACATAAAATAGATGTCAAAGATGTTGAAAAGTGGCCTGGCAATCTTTCTACCTCTGCTTTTCTGTGCAGTGTTGTTTTTTCACTATGGTTATTTTCCCTGTGGTAAAGGAATTGCTGCAATAATATTCAGAACAACATGTTTCCTCATTAAGGTCAAGCCAGATCTTAATGAGGCTTCCTGAAGCTCTCTCAGAAGAAATAAGGAACCTCCTTTCCCAGAAGATGCAAACAAACTCTCTCCACGTATCACTGGCCTGAGAGGACCACATGTCTTTCTGAACAAAATGTGACAACAAGGCTTAGGAAACGATTCCTCTTAGTTGTCCCAGACTTTACTCCTAGAAATGAAGATGGAGTCATGTTATCTTAAATCTCGTGGGGTATATTAATGGTTGAACTGTGTCCCCCAAAGAGACATCTTGAAGATCTAAACCCCGGTACCTGTGAATATGGTCTTGTTTATAAAGAAGGTCTTTGAAGACGTCATCAGTTAGCATGAGGTCACAATGGAGCAGGGGAAGTCCTAACTCAGTATGAGTGGTGGATTCAAAAGAGAAGAAGAAGTACAGAGAGAGACAATGGAAACACAACTATGTGAAGATGTATCTACAAGTCAAGAAGCACCTGGAGCTACCAGAAGGAGGGAGAGATGACAAAGAATCTTCCACAGAA
>NW_004444414.1:11580-22292 GCF_000243295.1 Trichechus manatus latirostris | reverse complement strand
ACACATTACACAGCTCACATTAAACAATATCAAAAGTCATAATTCCAGCAAAAATAGAAGAGTTATAGCCCTAAAAACTTTAATGCACTAGTTTAAGTTGAAAAATATAAATGAATTTCTAGAAGAAAAAATACTTGAAGTCTTTATGAAGAGCTAGGGGATCAAAACAAAACAAAACAAAACAAAAAAGAAGCAATTAAAAACCATGCAAGCAAAATGCAAAAAAAAAAAAAAAAGCAAATGTGCAAGTATCTTAGAGTAGAAATTTAAATAATTACACAAAACCATGCCTTTGCTTTTTAGTATACATATATATATATGTATTATTTTTGATCAACTGATGAAGCATACAAGTGATGCCACTCCAAGACCAGTGAGTATACCTAGTGTCCAGATCAATTTTATATACACTAAAGGAAACTGGGCTTTTTGAAGAAATAACTGATTCCAGATCTGTGGAAGAGAATTTACAGTACATGCCTGGGACATCTGATATTCCATAAAAGCAAATAGGTACTCTAAGACCAATAGACTGTTGTCAAAAGGACATGGGAGACAATGTGGAAGGATTCACATTAGTAAAATCTGTAACAATTTGAGTTTCCCAAACATTGTAAACTTTCAAAGAAATAAAAATTCATGAACGTTTAATGGTAAGACTAACAACAACAACAAAAATCAAGCATGTGTTGATCTTGCAGATGAAAGTTTAAAAGTTAAAATTTGCCTAAGATTAGTAAATAATTGTTCACACGTGATAAGCTAATAGTATCAAATGAAACTTGTTGTTATTAGGTGCCTTGAATCAATTGTGACTCATGGCAACCCCTTGTGACAGAGTAGAACTGCTCCATAGGGTTTTCAAGTTCATAATCTTTATAAGAACAGATCTTCAAATTTTTTTCTCCCTTGGAACTGCTGGGTGGGTTGAACTGCTAACCTTTCAGTTAGCAGCTAAGGTTTAACTGTTGCACAACCAGGGCTCCTTAAATAAAACTTAATGATTAAATAACTTAAGATGAAGAATTAAATTAATTTTTATCACCAAATACGTAACAATGTATCTGCCTCCTAACTTTATTTGCAAAGGAGACAGTGAGGTAAACGTATTTTTTCAATGAAAATTTCTTTCAAGACAATTCACATTGGCTATTATAAAAAACTATGGGTAATTGTATCCATTGGCATAAAATAAGAAATATTCTATCACTATTATATTACTTATATTAAATGACACAGGAAGCATGAAAAGAAGATGGAAGGAATACACAGGGTCATTATTATACCAAAAAGAATTGGTTGAAGTTCAACCATTTCAAGAGGTAGCATATGATCAGTAACCGATGGTACTGAAAGAAGAAGTCCAAGCTGCACTGAAGGCATGGATGAAAAACAAGGCTCCAGGAATTGACGGAATATCAGTTGAGATGTTTCAACAAATGGATGCAATGCTGGAAGTGCCCACTTGTCTATGTCAAGAAATCTGGAAGTCAGCTACCTGGCCAACTGACTGGAAGAGATCCATATTTATGCCTATTCCTAAGAGAGGTGATCCAACTGAATGCAGAAGTTATTGAACAATATCATTAATATCACAATCAAGTAAAATTTTGCTGAAGATCATTCAAAAATGGCTGCAGCAGTATATCGACATAGAACTGCCAGAAATCCAGGCCAGATTCCGAAGAGGACAAGGAACCAGAGATACCATTACTGATGTCAGATGGATCCTGGCTGAAAGCAGAGAATACGAGAAAGATGTTTACCTGTGTTTTATTGACTATGGAAAGGCATTCAACTGTGTGGATCATAACAGACTGTGAATAACATTACAAAGAATGCGAATTCCAGAACACTTGATTGTGCTCGTGAGGAACCTATGCATGGATCAAGAGGCAGTTGTTCAGAGAGAACAAGGGGATATTGAGTCTTTAAAGTCAAGAAAGGTGTGTGTCAGGATTGTATCCTTTCACCATAATTATTCAATCTGTATGCAGGGCTAATAATCCGAGAAGCCAGAAAATGTGAAGAAGAATGGGGCATCAGGATTGGAGGAAGACTCATTAACAGCCCGCAATATGCAGATGACACAACCTTTCTTGCTGAAAGTGAAGAGTACTTGAAGCACTTTCTAATGAAGATCAAAGACCACAGCCTTCCATATGGACTACACCTCAACAAGAAAACAAAAATCCTCACAGTTGGAACAATAACCAACATCATGATAAACGGAGAAAAGATTGAAATTGTCAAGGATTTCAATTTACTTGGATCCACAATCAACACCCATGGAAGCAGCAGCAGTCAAGAAATCAAAGGATGCATTGCATTGGGCAAATCTACTGGAAAAGATCTTTTTAAAGTGTCAAAAAGCAAAGATGTCACTTTGAGGACTAAGGTGAGCTTGACCCAAGCCATGGTGTTTTCAACTGCCTCATATGCATGTGAAAGTTGGACAATGAATAAGGAAGATAGAAGAACATATGCCTTTGAATTATGGTGTTGGGAAAGAATATTGAATATGCCACGAACTGTCATAAGAATAAACAAATCTGTCTTGGAAGAAGGATAGCCAGAATGCTCATTAGAATCAAGGATGGTGTCTTAGGCTGGGTTCTCTAGAGAAGAAAAACCAGTAAAGTGTATAAATATATATATAGAGAGAGATTATATCAAGGAAACAGCTCACACGATTGTAGAGGCTAGAACGTCCCAAGTCCAGGGATCAGGGTAGAGGCCTCTCCCAAGTTACGCAGCCGCAGAAGCTGGCAAGCCCAAGATCAGCAGGTCGGAGAGCAGGGCTCCCGCTAACAGGCTGTGTAGATCGACAAATCCCAGGTTCGGCAGATAAGCTGACAGATCAAGTCCCAAGAATGGGAGATGAGACGACAGGAAGCAGCCGCAGGGTCCAGAGGGAGCAAAAAGCCAGAATGTCTGCTTATATACAGATGCGGGCCACATCCCCAAGGAGACTCCCTTTCATCTGATTGGTTACTCACAGTATATTCAATCATGGAGTGATTACATTAAAACACTGAGAATCACGGCCCAACCAAGTTGACACAAAATCTTAACCATCACAGATGGTGAGACATCATCTCACATACTTTGGACATCTCACGTACAGAAACCAGTCGCAGGAGAAGGGCAAATAAAGCAAAGCATCAGCAGAAAAGAGGAAGACCCTCAATAAGATGGATTGACACAGTGGCTGCAACAATAGACTCAAGTATAACAACGATTGTGAGGATGGCGCAGGACCAGGCAGTGTTTTGTTCTATTGTACGTAGGGACCCTGTGAGTCAAAACTGACTAGACAGCACCTAACAACAACAACAACGATATAGACTGCCAAAAGAATGAACAAATCTCTCTTGGAAGAAGTACAACCAGAATGCTCCTTAGAAGCAAGGATGGCAAGACTAGGTCTCACATACTTTGGCCATGTTATCAGCAGGGATCAGTCCCTGGAGAAGGACATCATGCTTGGTGTCATGGTTTGAATTATATCCCCCCAAAAATGTGTATCAATTTGGCTGGGCCATGATTCCCAGAATTGTGTGGTTGGCCCCCATTTTGTGATTGTAATTTTATGTTAAAGATGATCAGGGTGGGATTGTAACACCACACTTACCCAGGTCACAACCCTGATCCAATGTAAAGGGAGTTTCCCTGGGGTGTGGGTCTGCACCACCTTTTATCTTACAAGAGATAAAAGGAAAGGGAGGAAAACAGAGAACAGGGGGACTTCATACCACCAAGAAAGCAGTGCCAGGAGCAGAGCGTGTCCTTTAGACACGAGGTCCCTGGGTGGAAAAGCTCCTAGTCCGGAGGAACATTGATGAGAAGGCCGACAGAGAGAGAAAGCCTTCCCCTGGAGCTGACGCCCTGGATTTGGACTTTTAGCCTACTTTACTCTGAAGAAATAAATTTCTCTCTGTTAAAGCCATCCACTTGTGGTATTTCTGTTAGAGTAGCACTAGATGACTAAGACATTTGGTAAATTAGAGGGTCAGTGAAAGAGAGAAAGCCCCTTAATGAGATGGACTGACACAGTGGCTGCAATAATGGGCTCAAGCACAACAATGATTGTGAGGATGGCAAAGGACTGGTCAGTGTTTTGTTCAGTTGTACACAGGGTTGCTTTAAGTCAGAACAGACTGGTTAGCACCTAAAAACAACAACAACATGTGCTTTTTAATTAATTGTAATTAACAATTTTATTCCTTTTTATATTTTATTTTCATTTAAATTTAAATGTTTATTAATTTTATTACAAAATATTATATTAGTTTGGGCAATGAATGAAGAAGATTGACCTCTGTCATAAAGAGAACTATGCCGGGATTTTGTGAGCCCTGGTGGCATAGTGGTTAAGAGCTATTGCTGCTAACCAAAATGTTGGCAGTTTGAATCTGCCAGCTGCTTCCTGGAAACCCTATAAGGCAGTTCTACTCTGTCCTATAAGTTTGCTATGAGTCAGAATTGACTAGACAGCAATGAGTTTTTTTTTTTTGTGTGTGTGTGATATACAATCTATAAAAGTGAAAATAATTCTGCAGATATTTGAGTGATACATAAATGTGGAAAAAAAAAACAATAGTTGAACTGAAGTGCTGGAGCAAGTATAGAATTATAAAATGGAGCATTGAAAAATAAGTGACTATAGGGAGTAGTATTAGCCATTCTGTGAGCCCTTGTGGCTCAGTAGTGAAGAGCTTCGCCATTAACCAAATGGTCATCCATTTGAACCCACCAGTAGCTCCATGGGAGAAAAGACCTGGTGGTGATTTACTCCCATAAAGATACAGCCTAGGAAGTCCTATGGGGGCAGTTTTCCTATATCATATTGGGTCGCTATGAGTCAGCATTGCCTTAATAGCACACAACAACACTGGCCATTCCATTTCAGCATTGATGTTTTATTGATAAATAAGATTCTTTCTAGGTTGCTTTATTTCTTTTTAGAACTTACTAACACATCAGTTAAAATTCAAATGCCAATCCCTATGGTCAAAATTCTTTCAAATCTTTTTTTATAGACCATTACTTACCAAAGTATGTCTCAAGGAACCTTCTGTGAGGTGACATTTAAAACAAATAACAACAATGTCTGTGATCAAATATGTTTGGGAAATGCAACATATGTTATCCCTCTTGTGGAAAATCATATTTACTTTAGCATAATAAAATTTTCAGTGGTTACAGAATAACAAAATTCCACCAAGTTTGTTAGAAAATCCATGAGTAGATCTTCCACAGATGGCTATACAAAACAAACAAAACAAAAAACAAAAAAACCCAGTAGCTGTGGAGTTGATTCCAACTCATCATGACCCTCCGTGTGTGAGTCAACCTGTGGTCCATAGGGTTTTCAATGGCTGGTTTTACAGAAGTAGATTCCCAGAACTTTCTTTTGAGGTACCTCTGGGTGGACTTGAACTTCCAAACTTTTAGTTAATAGCTGAATGCATTAACCATTTGCACCATATTTCAGGAACATGGAGCTGTTGTAGCTGCCTCCATTTCCCATTTATAGATTCTCCATTTTTAATACCTTGATTAAAATGTATTTTACTGTTTTGAGTTTTCTCTTTCCCTTGAGAAGAACAACTCAGTTCATATTTTTGAAACATGGAATTTTCTAACAAGTAAATACAAGACTATACAATTCATTCTAAGCACAGATTTTTTTTTTTTATGTATTGAGTTTCATTGTTGTGAATTTCTATGGCTTTTAATCCCAGAAGCCTCATAACACCTATTTCCCATTCTCTTCAATCAAAGGTGTTCAATCTTAGAGTTTGACACACAGATCCTTCGATACATACGTTTGTTTAAATCATATCAAGGTTTATACTGCATGTTTACAGTTTAATGTACTACAAAGGTATTGTCACACACATCTTACATCCTTCACTGAACAGTATGTGTTTTTAGAAATCTGTTCACGATGATATAGTTATAATCCTTTGCTTCTATTTGGTGCATAGTATCACATAATGATGACCTGTAGGATTTTATTTATTTATTCACCTTGTTAAATCCAACTGACTGCTAGCACAGTCACTAATGAGGAATTTATCCATGTACATGAACTGTGGCTCTGTTTGAGCATTACTCTATGATATATACTCAGGAAAGGAATTACTGTGTCATAACTTATAGATATTTATTGTTTATACCCATAGGTAGAGTAATAGGATTTCTATATCACAACATATATATGTTATAGATGTATATGATATATTTCTATATCATAACATATATATATAATATATATACACTACTGTCATAACAAGGAGTCCTGGTAACACAGTGATTAAGAACTGGGCTGCTAACCAATAGGTCAGCAGTTTAAATCCACCAGCCACTCCTTGGAAACCCTGTGGGGCAGTTCTACTCTGTCCTAAAGGGTAGCTATGAATCAGAATTGACTCCATGGCCACGGATTTGGTTTTGGTTTTGTATCAGAACCTGTGCACTAACACTTTGTACTACCCAGTTTTGATGTTTATTTTTCCAGTCTGACAATAACAAAATACCTCATTGGTTTCTTTTTCATTTGACTAGAAATAAGTTTAAACCCTCTTCCTACACGTGCTTTTTGTTGGTTGTTTCATTTTTGGGTTTCTCGTTGTGGTTTGTCTGTTTTATTTGGGCCCATTTTTTTTTCCCTGGAGGTTTACAATTTTCCTTACTGATTTGCTTAAATTCCTCATATACTTTAGACACTGAACCTTTGTCAGTTTTTGACTTTACAAAGCCTTTTTTCAAGCCCATAATGTGCCTACTGATTTGGAAGAACTTTATTTGTGTAAATCCTCCCTGACCACCGCTCTCCCCCCACCCCACCACTTTATAGTCTTAACTCATTTGATTCTTATCAATGGTCAAAAGATATTTTCCTACTTTTTTTTTTAGCTTTGTTGTTTTTGTCTTACATAAGGTTTCAAATCATCTGTCATTTTTCCTCTCTATCCCAGTTTAATAATGGAAATAGATCCATATTGAATTGTCTCCATATCCAGAGTCACTTAAAACCATCTATGTATGTATGTGTCTACGTATCTATGTATCTTATCTATCTACCTACCTATTTATCTGTCTATATCTCGTTTAGCAAATATTCCTTTGCTTATTAGCTTGTGAAGTCATTTTTACCATATATGTATGAGTCTGTTCTGAGCCTTCTCTTCCTCTGTTTTTATATATGTCTTCCTATTACAGGAGTGTGTTTTAATACCTAGAAGGCAGAAGTTCTTTGATTCATTCTTCTTTTTCATATGTGAATTAACTATTCAATACTCTTTATTCTTTCACACACATCTTCTGTAGAACATTGAAAATAGAATTTTTGTGGATTATATTTAATTTATAGATCAATATGAGGCAGAATACAAAGTTTCATAATTAACTGTAGTGTATTTAAGCTTATTCAGATACTATTGTTGGTTCTTTAACAAAATTTATTTAATTTTTGTTTGAAAGGATTGGTACTTGTTGAGTTTATCACTAGATATTATTTAATCATTGTTGCTACCATTAATCATATTTTATGTGCTTTTTATTGTTTTGTTTGAACTCGCTTGTGTAGAAGAAAAATTTTTCCAGTTTTACCTTTTACCTGACTACTGAAGGTTGAATTGTTTTACTAGTTCTTAGATTCTTCTAAACTTTTTTTCATAGAAGATTATGCTATCGGAAAACAATGTTTGTATCCTTTTCCCTCAAACTCCATCACATCTGATTGATTTTTCTTTAAAAATCTCATTTTATGCTTCCAAATATTGAACCATTTTATCTAGACTCCTGAGTTAATTAACATAGATATTTTATTATTTTATTTTTAGCCTTAAATATTTCCTGCTTTTTATTATACACACTGTTCATTACTAATCACTTCCTTGTTTAATATTTCCATGTATTCATATAGCTTCATCTTTTGAAATAATGAGGTTTGACTTCACTAGTCTTCTACATTAACGTCTGTTGGTTCACAAAGGCACATGCATACATTCCATTCTGACATTTTTTAGAGATGAACACTGTAATTTCCATACGTAACTTTTTTTTTTTTTTACTAACAATGGGATTCTAATTATCTTCAGCATCATTCTTCCTTCTGTGTGTTATTTAAGATGATAAATGCAATCATTTCACAAGCACAAGGAACCTACAATGCCAAAATCAACCAAAATTTCTGTGCTTTCATGTAATGATCTAACGAAGGGCCTACCATGTCCTTGTCTTTGGAAATTCTGCTGTAAGATATATCACCTCTCTTATAATATGCTTACAGAACACATGTCCCTAATCAATTTAGGAGGTAGCATATGACAAAGAACCGATGGTACTGAAGAAAGAAGTCCAAGCTGCACTGAAGGCCTTGGTAAAAACTAAGGCTTCATGAATTGATGAAATACCAGTTGAGATGTTTCAACAAACAGATACAATGCTGGACACACTCACTAACCTATATCAAAAAATTTTGAAGACAGCTACCTGGCCAACTGTCTGGAAGAGATCCAGATTTCTGCCCATTCCAAAGAAAGGTGATCCAACAGAATGCAGAAATAAGTGAACAATATCATTAATATCACAGGCAAATAAAATTTTGCTGAAGATAATTCAAAATGGTTGCAGCAGTACAGAGACTAGGCAGCATTTTTTTGTTGTGCATAGAGTAGCTATGAGTTAGAACCAAAAGTTTTGCATCTAACAACAATAACATCTACCAGTCAATGACAAACATAGAAAATCAGTGGCCAGTGTAATAAGGATTCGTTAGTTGTTTTTGTAACACCTAACAGTCTTACCCTTGAACTCATTTGACCTCACTCTAATATACATCTAATATAGCTATGTATAGCAGCCTTTGTTCTTGTTGTTAGGTACAGATTAGGCAGTTACTACTTATATCAGCCATATGTACAACAGGTGAAATACTGCCAGTCCGGAGCCATCCTCACAATCATCGCCATATTTGAATCCATTGTTGCAGATACTGTGTCAATCCAACTCACTGAGGGCCTTCCTCTTTTTCGCTGACTCTCTCTTTTACCAAGCATGATGTCCTGTTCCAGGGACTAGTCCCTCCTAATAACATACCAAAAGTAGTCTAGACAAAGTCTTGCCATCCTCGCTTCTAAGGAACATTATGGCTGTATTTCTTCAAAGACAAATTCGTTCGTACTTCTAGTAGTCTATAGTATGTTCAGTATTCTCCACCAACACCTTAATTCAAAAGCATCAATTCTTCTTTGATCTTCCTTATTAATTGTCCAGGTTTTACATTCATATGAGGAGATTGAAAATACCATGGCTTGGGTCAGGCATACCTTAGTCCTCAAAGTGATATCTTTAATTTTCAACACTTTCAAGAGTTTTTTTGCAGCAGATTTCCCCAATGCAATATGTCCTTTGACTTCATGACACTGCTTCCATGGGTGTTGATTGTGGATCCAAATAAAATGAAATCTTTGACAACTTCAGTCTTTTCTGCATTCATCATGATGTTGCTTATTGGTTTAGTTGTGAGGATTTTTATTTTCTTTATGTTGAGGTGTAATCCATACTGAAAGCTGCGGTCTTTGATCTTCATAAGCATGAGATTCAAATCCTCTTCATTTTCAGCAAGCAATGTTGTATTATTTGCATATTTAAGTTTGTTAATGAATTTCCCTCCAATCTTGTGCAGTATTCTTCTTCATATAGTCCAGGTTCTTGGAATATTTGCTCAGCATACAGACTAAGTAAAAATAGTGAAAGGATACAGCCTTGACGTACACCTTGCCTGATTTTAAACCACACAGTATCCCCTTGTTCTGTTTGAATGACTGCCTCTTGGTCTATGTACAGTTTCCTCATGAGTATAATTAAGTGTTCTGGAATTCCTATTCTTTGCAATGTTATCCATAATTTGTCATGATCCACACAGTCGAATGCCTTTGCACAGTCAATAAAACACAGGTAAGCATCTTTCTGGCATTCTCTGCTTTCAGCCAAGATCCATCTCACATCAGCAATGATATCCTTGGTTTCATGTCCTCTTCTGAATCTGACTTGAATTTCTGGAAGTTCCCTGTTGATGTACTGCTACAACTGTTTTTGAATTATTTCCAGCAAAATTTTACTTGTGTGTGGTATTACTTACCTTGTTTGAGGATTTCTGTATTCTGTTGGATCACCTTCCTTGAAATGGGCACAATTATGAATCTCTTCCAATAGGTTTGCCAGGTATAGTGTTCTAAATTTCTTGGTATAGATGAGTGAGTGCAGGGCCACTGTACATGTATAGCTACAGGGTAGGTAAGGCATATGAGGGCCCTAAACACTGATAATCTGTGGTTTCCCCTTCTCTGCCTACTCACACATTTGAATGGGATATGTGAGTTATATGTACATATATATGTGTGCACTTGTGTGTCTTAGCTATCTATGATGTAACTTCTGTTTAAATTGAATACAAAAATGGTGTATGCTATTTTAGAAGAATGAGATCAACTGGATTATACAAGTTTTACTGGATACAGAGTACTAAGATTTTTACTATATAACACATTTTCTACAAAAAAGAGTATTCCTCATATCTTACAACAAAGAAAATGAGTCTCTATACTTAGTTGTTTCAAAAATAATGTAAAATTCTGTTCATCTCCCACAACAAAAAATTCACTTTCACCAATTTTACTTTAAATGGCTCATACTTC
>NW_004444414.1:9321-11003 GCF_000243295.1 Trichechus manatus latirostris | reverse complement strand
AGTGTGCCAGTGATGGTGTATTATATGGTTACACAAAATTGATCTCTGGCACTCAGTAATACTTCTGGAGCACTTCTGTCATTTACTTGTTTCTTTCGAAAGCTTCTGTGTTGGTGAACTGCTTGATAATCACTAGTTGGTAGTATTTGTTTTATAGTGTTTTCAAATTTTTCAAAATCTTCTCTTAAATTGTATAAATACCCTGGTAATTTCTGGTAAAGGTCTGTGCATTTACTTCTGAATTATAGAGATCTTGACTAGTACAATGAAAATGTTGCAATATATTATTTTACATAACCAACAGATATATATACTCTCGTGTTCGACTTTTGTGGGCGATGTTTTCCACCTCTCATTTGGTGTCTTCTTTTTGTGTCTGGTTGTTTATTTTTTCATTGTACTTTAGGTGAAAGTTTACAGCTCAAGTTAGTTTCTCACTCAAAACTTTATACACATGTCGTTTTGTGACATTAGTTGCAATCCCCACAATGTAACAGCACTCTCCTCCTTTCCACCCTGGATTCCCTGTGTTCATTTGTCCAGTTCCTCTCCCTTCCTGCCTTCTCATCTTGCTGCTGTGCAGGAATTGCCCATTTGGTCTCCTATATTTAATTGAACTAAGAAGCATGTTACTCACATATGTTATTGACTGTTTTCTAGGCCTGTCTAACCTTTGTCTGAGAAGTGGGCTTCAGGAATGGTTTCAATTCTGAGTTATTAGAGTGTCCGGGGGCCATAGCCTCGGGGGTTCCTCCAGTCTCCATCAGCTCCTCATAGATGGATGAATTTACATCTTTGTTCTCAATTCTGTTCCACTGGTCTATGTGTCTGTTGTTGTACCAGTACCAGGCTGTTTTGACTACCATGGCTATACAATAGGTGCTAAGATCTGGTATTGTGAGGCCTCCCACTTTGTTCTTTTTCTTCAGTGGTGCTTTACTTATCTGGGGTCTCTTCCCTTTTCATATAAAGTTGCTGATTTGTTTCTTGATCTCATTAAAAAATGCTGTTGGAATTTGGATTGTGATTGGATTTTATCTGTAGATGGCTTTGGGTAGTACTGACATTTTCACAATGTTAAGTTTTCCTATCCATAAGCATGGTATATTTTTCCACTTATGTAAGTCTCTTTTAGTTTCTTGCAGTAGTGTTTTGTAGTTTTCTTTGAATACGTCTTTCATGTCCCTGGTTAGATGGTTAGATTTATTCTTAAGTATTTTATCTTCCTGGGAGACATTGTAAATGGTATTGATTTGGTCATTTCTTTTCAAAGTTCTCTTTGTTGGTATAGAGGAATCCAAAAGATTTTGTATGCTAATCTTGTATCTTGCTACTTTGCTGAAATTTTTTTATTAGTTCCAGTAACTTTCTTGTGGATTCTTTGGGGTTTTCTGCAGTGAGTCTGAAGTGACTCAATGGCAATGGTTTTGCCTTGGAGCCCTGGTAGCGCAGTGGTTAAGAGCTCAGCCGCTAATCAAAAGGTTAGAGTCCTCCAGTTAGTGAACCAAAACCACCAGACAACATTATAAGACTAGGACGCACGACAGATCAACCAATTACTAACCTAGATAAAGAATTCTGAAAAATAAAACAAAGTTAAAAGACTGAAAATAGGGAACGGGAGAGGTCAATATGTAAGTGAAAATATCAAAACAAAAAACAGGGAACATATGGTGTACTCA
>NW_004444414.1:7811-9221 GCF_000243295.1 Trichechus manatus latirostris | reverse complement strand
GTTTAAACTTAGAAAACTAAAGGTGAATTTCAAAGTAAACACAAAGGAAGCTAACAAACCTACCCATCTAAATAAAAAGGAAGAAAAACATAAAGAGTCAGCAAACACAAAATCAACAATAATGAACGAAATGAAAAGAAAATTCATGAACAAGGAGAACTCAGCACAGAAAATTAAGCAGAACAAGGAAACCATCAACACCATACACACACACACAAAAAAAAACAAACAAAATGACAGCAGTAAACTCATACCTACCAATAATTACAAAGAATGTAAATGGCCTAAATGCATCAGTAAAGAGATAGTGGGCAGAATGAATAAAAAAACATTATCCGCCTATACACTGCCTATAAAAGACACACCTTGGATACAAAGATATAAATAAACTAAAACTCAAACGATGGGAAAAAAATATATCAAGCAAACAATAAGCAAAAAAAAGTAGGAGTGGTAATATTAATCTCAAATAAAATAGACTTTAAAGCAAATTCCACCATAAAGGATAAGAAAAGACACTATATAATGATTAAAAGGCCAATAAACTAGGAGGAAATAACTACAATAAATATATATTCACCCAATGACAGGGCTCCAAAACACATAAAACAAACTCTAACAGCACTGAAAAGAGAAATAGACAGTTCAGCAATAATAAGAGAAGACTTCAACACATCACTTTCAGTGAAGGACAGAAATTCTAGAAAGAAACTCAATAAAGATACAGAGGGAATGGACAAATTTCTAGAAACACGCTATCTATCTAAACTAACACATACTGAGGTAGAAAAATTAAACAGATTCATTAAAAAAGAAGAGATTGAAGAGATAATTTAAAAAAATCTCCCCCCACCCCCCAAAAAAGCCCTGACCCAGACGGCTTCACTGGAGAATTCTACCGAACCTTCAGAGAAGAGCTAACACCAATACTACTCGAACTATTTCAGAGCATAGGAAAGGGAGGAATACTCCTGAATTCATTCTGTGAAGCCACCATAGCCCTGATACCAAAGCCAGACAGAGACGCCACAAGAAAAGAAAACTACAGTTCAATATCCCTCATGAACATAGATGTAAAAATTTTCAACAAAATTCTAGCTGATAAAATTCAATAGCATATCCAAAATAAAAAAAAATAAAAAATACTACATCATGACCAAGTAGGATTCACACCAATTTTGCAGGGAGAGTTCAACATCAGAAATTAAATCAACATAATCTACCACATAATAAAACAAAAGAATCACATGATCATATCAGTCAACTCAGAAATGGCATTTAACAAAGCCCAACACTCATTCCTGATAAAAATGCTCATCAAAGTAGGAATAGAAGTGAAATTCCTTGACATAATAAAAGACGTTTATACAAAACCAACAGCCAACATCATTCTCAATGGAGACAGACTGA
>NW_004444414.1:2952-7602 GCF_000243295.1 Trichechus manatus latirostris | reverse complement strand
TGCCTTCAAATCCATTCTGACCCATAACGACCCTATAGGACAGAGTAGCATCCACCAGCCACTCTTGGAAATTGTATGGGGCAGTTCTACTCTGTTCTGCAGGATTGCTATGAATAGGAATCGTCTCAACAGCAACGAGTTTGGTTTTTTTTTTTTTTTTAATTTTTTGGTTTTATTTTGCAAAGAAAACAGTATAAAGAGCCAATTGATGGAGAATACAGTCTTCACTCCCTCTTATAATTTTCACCATTAGTTTTGCACCCTAGAAATATATTCTGGCTATAGAACTTTTGTTTGCTCAACATCTAGAAATTTTTGACACAAAGTTTCAAATGGTCCACTGTAACGTTGACAATCACTTGGCCTTCTTTCTATCCAACAATTTACGAAATTAGAAGAAAAATTATTCCACAAAGCAAGATATATATTTCTGTTATTTATAGGGTCTTCAGCTGTGACAATTTCAGATTCTAAAATATTTTCACTTTCTACACCACAATTTCTTTTTTTTTTTTTTTTTTTACTGCAGCAAGGAATGGATGCAGAATTTGGAACCAATTCTGTTATATTTGTATTGCTATTAGTAATTTCAGCACTAGCATCCATTAAACTTGAGGGTTCAACAGCAGAAGTCTCTTCTGATTCATTACATTGTAAAAAGGAAGTGGATTTTGGAATCATCTTTAAGGATTCACAAATTTTTTTCTCTTTATCTTCTGTGAACTTTTGTTTTTGTACTCCACTTAGTTTTTCTGTTTTATTTTATTTGGATATAAAGTTATATCATTTTTTAAATTTGGTTCTACTGTAGCAAATACACTTGAATGATTGAAAAGAAATAAAATTTATAAAATTCATAAAACAAAATTTACATTTGAATTTTGACATTAACATAAAAATTTATGTTGGAAAATTAGTAAGTTAAAAATTGATTTGAACACGTATTTTGCTCTTCAAGTCTGAGATAGTCAAAATAAATAGTGCTTACAAGGCAGTAGGAAATAATTTCATTCATTTGTCCTGCAGTGTTTTTGTTAGCGGGCCCCTCGCAGATCTCTGTGGGTGTTTCTCCTCTTGAAATAACACTTAAACACTTGTGCACTCACTTTCCATCCTTAGATACTGCATCTTCAGAGTTCATTTTACTATTGCTGATACCCGACGGGTGAGAGAGATATTGTGAAAAGCGTGATACAAATACAAGTGTAGGCTCAATCTGAAAACGTGTTTTGGTTCACTTTGCATAGGACAGGACAAGGTACATCATGAGTCACGTGATTATAGTGCCACTGGAGTGTTCTTATGTGGTCAATAAGAGAGAACTGAATGTGAGGTTATACCCGATCAGTCCAAAATGAAAAGGAAAATATAATTGTTATCGTATACAAGATTTATAAAATGTACATCTTATTTTTTGTCGAATTGTTCAACTCCCATATTTGGAGATGCATATATAATTGGTGTAACATTAGCATCACTTCTGTATATGAAAATTTGTTTTGCCAGTCATAACAATATCAATCAATTTCTTTAAAAAAGTCAGTCTGAAGGAAAATGTAAAATAAAATACATTTGTATAATTTTTATTATCTAAATATTCATTTAATTTGTCTCCTAGAGGAATTGTTCATTTCCCTTAGATGGACATATATAAACATTCTGATAAAATATGAATGTAATATTCTGATAAACGCCTTTGTTGCTTTCTTGCAAGACGAATTTAGAAATACACTCATTGTTGCAAAACAGAAACATATTTTGCATGATAAATATTGAATTTTGCATCCTCTTAATGTGCCTAACACTCATTTAGTACTATATTTATAGTAACATCAAGCACTGTGTCCCACACAATGGACAATAAAAATGAAACTCACTTGATATATACATTAAAACTTTTTGTGTTGGATAAATATTAATATTTCCAGTACTTTTTGGACAATTGTTATGTATTATATTAAATTATTACCCATGTTAGTCAGAGGCCTATCTGGAGGGGTGGTGGTGGCAGGTACGGTGTGTGCCCTGGGCACTGCTTGAGGTGGGGTGACAACAAGCAGTTTCTATTGGCCATCACAGTTCCATGGCCAGCTGTGAGAGGTCATTCAGTAATTTAACACTAATTGCCCTTGGCGCTATTTTCCATAGATAGGTCCATGATATTAGTTTTTCATAAAATGTATGCTAGATTGTATCCATGCATATGCCAAACATATTTTAAATTTAAAGTTATAAATAATATTGTTTACAGAACTGAGGACATAACTCTGTATGTAAATGCTATACAGTTAGAAAGTAACTTGATTGAATTCATTGCAATGGTTGACTTATTTGAGTTCCCTTGCTTTTGCTTGTCATCTGGGACTGGATTTCCCATTGGTTGTTTACCAGGACATTAACAAGCATATACCCTTGTGTTTGTGTCAAGGGTAAGAGCATTGCTGGTCCTTCTGGGCGGAATTGCTGGATCAGCAGACTTGGATGTACAAGGCAGTTCTCTCAAAATGAATCAGAGACTTGTTATCTATCAACATAATCTGTCCTTGCCCAGTAGCAGCTCATGTTGTATCTAGTTATGTATTGGGTGAATATAGCAAGAGTTAGACTAGACAGCCCACCTCTACCTCTTGCTTACTAAAAAGAAATATATACTTCCAAGAGACACGCCAAGATAAGGAATTTCAATTACATGGGAGTGGACTGTAGGAGACAGATGTCAATGTAATGTAGGTGATGAAGTAAGTGGTAGGGGTCTCATAGCTTGAACAACCTTTTTGCATGGACACCCTTGTGGCCCTGTGTGTACCTTATTTCCAGTCTGCACATTATCACACACTGGAGCCGCTATCAATTTCATTTAGTGCCCTACCGTTCCCTTCCACTGTGTTGCTCTCTTTTCCTTGTGTCTTGTCTGCTAGGCGTCTATGAGTCTTCGTTTTGGACCACAGATGCCCCTGTTTTGTTGATGTCCTAAGTATGTGTTTATCTTGCTTATTGGGCAATCCATCCTTGTATAGCAGATTGCTTGCAACAGATCCACGTGGTAATATAGAAATGCTCGTATAGGAAATTATGCTACTTAATTTGTAGTGTTGTGTCCCATTCAAAAGGTTGGTTTCTTTGCTGATTCTTTGGATGATGCTGTTTTTTAGAAGTTAAAAATTATAGTGTCATCACTCAATGCTGACTTAAATCATTTTGGAGCTTAAGATATGAGATAGTTTTAAGCATAGTTTTATTATGCATTTTAAATAATATCTGTCTTGCCAAGCGATATTTGTTATTTGCTCTAAGCGCTTTTTAACTTGGTCTATGTATTGGGGTTCATTCTCGCCTATTAAAGGTTGTGAAGGGCACAGAAAGACAATATTCCTTTCTAATCTATGGATTCCTTGCTGTGGCTGGTTCCCTCTTTCCTTGAGGCAAATTTCTGGCACTCACATGCAGTCTGTTATGGTTTTCTGTTATCTTTGTTTTAGCATTTGCTGCCCCGGCTGCATTTTGTGTCTACGTGTTGTGTGTATACACATTCACCGCTCTGTCTGGTATTTTTCATTTTCCTTCTTGAGTGTGTTTGTTATTTACATACCCCTTTCCCCTGATGACAGCTGTCTCACTTTGGTCTCTGACAGCTGGGGCAATGGCTTTCAGTTACATGCTCTGGACCTCGGTTCAGGTTCCTCGCGGGCCATTCTGCCTCCTCTTGATTTCCCGCATGGTTTGCATCCTGCTTGGCTGCTGCAGAGTTTTGCCTTCTGCTTGTTTGTTTCCAGGCTCATTGGATTTTACTCACAAATGTGGTTTATTTTTCTTTTCGAAAAGAATTCACAATTTTATTTTCCTCTTGAATTGTTACTGCGCCTGTATCTGCAGACAATCATTTCATAATTTTTTCTGTTCTTTTATAGGGCTGTGCAGGTACTTTTAAACAGCTCAGGCTGAGCCTCTGTGTCTTTGGATATTTGGTTTTATATTATTTTCTACTATATTTGTCTCTTTTAGAACAAATATTATTATACAGATAAAACTACAGTAGACTGAAAATCTCTATAACAAATTGAGGATAACAACAAACCTGGGACAATTTGATTTTTGACCAATTGCTAATGTTGAAAAGGGGACTGCTGCTTCATTCTATTGAATTTATCATTTCTAAGGATTCATAAACCTCTTTATTTTAAAATAGATATTATATTAAATTGTTTTTGTTTAACATACAATTCTACAGTTTATCTTTCAAAACAGTAGTCTCTGTTCTCCATATCCCAGTATCAATTACCAGGGGCTATGCTTTCAAATATTTTAAATATATAAAGATATATACTTTTTAATAAATTGCATGATTATACCAGTTTATCTATATACATTTCCAAATTTACACCGTGTCAATTGACTAAAGAATATTAGGATTTAAATTGTTAACACAAATCTCCATCACATATATCCACACACAAACGCATTTTTCACCTCACTGTCTTAAGATACGCAATATAATTATCTTTAAATGTATGTATGTGGTTATTAAATGTCCATATGATTAGAATTATATAAACAGTGTTTTCACATAAATCATTTGGTGTAAAAAGCAAAGAAGTCACCCTGAAGACTAGCGTGCGCCTGACCCAAGCCATGGTATTTTCTATCACCTCA
>NW_004444414.1:0-2065 GCF_000243295.1 Trichechus manatus latirostris | reverse complement strand
GGAGGTCAGACGAACAGGAGGCAGCGGCAGGATCCAAAGCAAGCAAAAAGCCAGAACATGTGCTTATATTCAGATGCAGGCCCACCCACACCCTCAAGGAAACTCCCTTTCAACTAATTGGCTACTCATAGCAGATTCCATCATGGGAGTGATCACATATGAACACTGAGAATCATGGCCCAGCCAAGCTGACTCACAGTCTTAACCATCACAGTACTTTATAGTATTAGGTAGTCCCTGGGTGGCACAAAAGGTTAAGTACTAAGGTTCTCACCAAAAGATTGGCAGTTCAAGTCCACCTAGAGGAACCTCAGAAAACAGATGTGGCAATTTACTTGCAGGGAAAAAACACCAGTCATTGAAAACCCTATGAAACACAGTTCTACTCTGACACATATGGGGTGGCCATGAGTCATTCTGACTGGTTTTAGCATTTTCAATGTAGTAATAGATGTCATTGAATATACATTGATGTTGTGTAGGAGAATGGGATATTTCTAGAAGATGCTTTGCTATATTCCAATGTTTTAATTATTATTCAAGTATGATAATTAGTATTTTAAAAAGCTGAAGTCTTTTTAATGAATCACGAGACACCCATAACTAGAAGTAGTTACTTAGTTGTAATGTCACCTACTTTGGCAATTATACACCTAGGACTAAAGTTCCAAACTTAGCTCATTTAGTCTTTCTTTTAAGACAGATATATAAGCCATATGTCACAGTTGAACATCCTTTCATAAGCAATCTGGAAAGCCAAGTGATTTCTAAAATTAGAGTATCTCAACATCTTTTTATCATCCCAGTTTATCTTCCCAATTAATAGAAAGGGAAGAAAATCTTTCTACATTTTATATAAATGTGTTTTACAGAATTTTAATATGCAAGAGTATTATTTTATAAAATCCATTATTAATGAATATTTATGGTATTTTTTGTTTTATACCTGAATTTTATGAGACTTCCTTTTACCCCAAAAAAGAGTTGGGATTCAGAAATATAATATGGCTTGTTTTATGTTACATAAATAATAAGCCATAAATATGTAAATGCAATGAAATTTTTTAAATACTATCCTAGTATACTTTTTATTGCCCATTCCAAAATTTTCAGCATCCAGTTTTAAACTTTTTTTTCAGTACCAGTGTTCAGAATCTGGCATTAGAATTTAGGTTTGTGCTTATTTACAAGAGTGGAATGAACATTTTAAGTGGCATTATCTGTGCGACTTTCTCCTCAGGTTTCGCTGGTATCGACATTTCTCCATATATATCTGCCTGTCTGTCTACCTTTCTATCTATCCATCTATGACATGTGTTTTAACATTTTAATTCCTGGTCCTCAGCTAGTTGCACAGCGTTGTCATTTGTAGAAACCCATTTGTTTATTTATCAACATTTCAGTTGGTGACAAACTCTAAGAAATATTAGCATACACATACTTTCTGTGTACATGAAAGAGATGAAAAGTTTCTAATACATATATTCATAAAACAAGTTTCATCACATTTGGCTATTTTTCACACACAACAAGAATTCTGAACTTACATCTACAAACAGAGTATCACAAAACTGTACAGAGAAGCCAACGTTTTTGTCAGTGAGCTAAGTGACTCCTCTTAGGCTCGTGTTAGCTTGACAATATTTAAAGCTCCTATGTAAAACATTGAATGTGCTCATGTGTGTTCTTTTCTTCTCACAAGCAAATCCTTTTAAATAAGTTGGAAATCATCAAGTATTTATAATTATCTGTTCAGCCATATAAATGAGAAAAAGCTGTATGTTATCAAAGAATATATAACATCTTTGATAATTCGAACTACTAAATCATAAGATGCTGCATTCCAGCATCTTTAGCTATTTGAGGACCAAATAAAAACAACAAGAAATACGTTGGAAAAACTGCAAAGCCCTGCATAGTTAAATAATTTTTGGGCAATGATTTTCCTCCTGCTAATTCTAAATTGAATTAGTTAGGACTTCTGGCAAAATGGCAGTCTAGGCAGAAGCACCACACTGTCCCTCCACAGCAAAGATCGGAAAAACTAAGCCAAACAGAGAAAACA
>NW_004444413.1:129685-130910 GCF_000243295.1 Trichechus manatus latirostris | reverse complement strand
ATTCAGGAGTGAACAAGACTTGGTCTCCATTCTTGAGTAGCTCCTCGTGCAGTGGGCAGACAGACAAGTAGTAAACTAAGCATGATCCAAGAGGGAGTGCTGTAATATACATGTGTGGGAAGTCCTCTGGCCTGAGGTCAGAGCCTTTGAGTGTCCATTCCCTTTTGCCTGCAGTGACTCTGAGGGGGAGGTTGTAACCAGAAGTTGTTAGCTGCTGTCACTTGGGTATGACAGATGAGATGAGATCACTGGCCTGTGAGAACAGTCCTTGGATAAGTGGTAGGAGCCGAGATGTGGAGCCTTGACCTGTCCATGGCAGCCAGCCCAGGTGGCAATATCAAGAGGAGCTCATAGAAGCCAGAGGACAGCCGGGGGGTGATCAGGAGGGAGAGACTGAGGTTCAGAGGGGAGAACAGGGATGGGGGTGGGGCGCTGGAGGGATCTAAGACCAAGTGTAAGGGGCAGGATAATGTACTTGATACAAGATTCTATTTTTGGGGTCAGAATTTCCTGAGTTTAAATCTCTGCTTGGCCAGCTAACAGCTGATGTCGGGGGTGGGGGGCGGGGAGAAAAAGTTATGAAGTAATGGAGGCAGTCTAGACCAATGATGTGAGGAGTAAAATCAGAGATGGAGTCAAGAAATCTATAGGAGCTGTGTGGCATGATTTGTAAATTAACACACCTCCAAGGCCCACTGTGTCAGTGTCTTAGTGACTGTGACATTTATTCTAAGAGCTCCAGGAATAGTTAGGAGAGGGAGTGGTTCAAGTTCGCTGGGGTGGCTATGGTAGATTAGTTGAATGACGAATAATACTTAATGGGTGTGTTGATGATGAGGTTGGTAATGGTGATACT
Source organism: Trichechus manatus latirostris (assembly GCF_000243295.1). Taxonomy (NCBI): domain Eukaryota; kingdom Metazoa; phylum Chordata; class Mammalia; order Sirenia; family Trichechidae; genus Trichechus; species Trichechus manatus. The sequence goes on along the minus strand of NW_004444413.1, from coordinate 130,054 downwards.
TGGGAACACCTAGGTGGGCAGTTGATTGACCAAGGGCTTTGGGAATTGCAATTATGTAAGGTGTGCAGTATTTTTCCACGACATTTTATTATAACATTAGACATGCGTTGTCCTCTGAAATATCACATTTAAGAATAGAACAAACATTGTAAATTAGAAATACTAATTTAAATGGTGAGAAAACATTGTTATTTTAACATAAACGTTGATGAACAGTGTATGTCTGGTTATCCTGATACAGGAAGGTCTGTAGGTGTAGCCATTCCCTTGTAGGTGATCAAATAAGCAATATTCATGGGAATAAAAGAGCGCTTTCATGTCACCTGTGAGAAGATGCTTTTTTCACTGGGGCTTGTGGGGTCAGGGAGG
>NW_004444413.1:122638-123813 GCF_000243295.1 Trichechus manatus latirostris | reverse complement strand
TAATAATTGATAAATATGGTAGTGTTGATTGTGTGCACGTGACATAATGCAATTGATGTGACGAATATCTGTGGAAATTGCATTATGTCAACTGCGTAGAGTTTTCCTATTGCATTTTATTATAACCCTAGAGATGTAATTCCTTCTGAAATACGAATACACTTATAAATAGCATAAATATTTTATATTACACATACACCTTAAAATGATAGCTTTGGATAAAGCATTGCTGCATTAAATACGTCTATTTCATTGCTACAGGAAAGCTTACAATTGTGGCTGCCCACTTGGAGATGCTCAGTATGGTTTAACCATGGAGAACACCAGAGCACCTTCATGACACTGTTGAAACTTTTTTTTTCTCCAGTGGGACCCTGGGAGGAGTGAGGGAGGGAGATTGGGAAGGGCATGAGGACAGAGGTCTACTTGTGCACTAACATCCTCCTTGTCACCATTAGCAACTCTTTCCTCCCTTGTTCTTTCTTGACTGTGGCCTTTGGTATGAAAGTGAGAAGTTACTACATGAACGTTTGCCACCGGCAAAGGCAAAATGTTTTTCCCAAACTGGAGGCCTTCACTGTGTGTATGAAACCTACAGTGCTGTCGTCCCAATTCAAGAGTATGGGAAGTCAACTAGGTAGACAGCCACTTGTGTCTTGTTCTTCTGCGTTGCAAGCAAATTAGGGGATTTTGTTGAATGGACCTACTAGAACAGTAGTGTCCCGAGAACAGTGTCTTTATTTTTCATTCACCATTGTGTCTCCAGGGCCTGCAGTGGTGCCTGTATGTAGTAGGTACTCAATAAATATTTTTGAAATCAATGAATTACTGACTATTGGGTCTTGGACTGTATTGGGTGGTCTCCTGATGAGAATGGGGGCACTCTTCACCCATTAAGCTCTCACTTGTTGGAGTCTACTTTTAGGATCAGCATCATATTGCATAACTTTTGCTTTCTTCAATTGTCCTAGTGTCTCAGGTCCACACGTTATTGGTTGGTCCAATTCCTATTTCTTCTTTCTCCTGAGTGAACTCACTACCTGCAGGAATTGTTGGATACTTCCGTATTGAGAACTTGAACTTGATATGTGCTTCTGAGCTTCCAAGCCTCATTCCACAGTCCTTGGCAGATGACAGGCTTTAATTCATCAAAGACTGAGTCCTGTTTCTCTGGT
>NW_004444413.1:119435-121191 GCF_000243295.1 Trichechus manatus latirostris | reverse complement strand
ACCTTGACACTGATGGCATTCTGGGCCAGGTAATTGTTTGTGGGCAGGGTGGCTGTCCTTTGCTTTGTGGGATGTTTAGTGGTGTCCCTGACATCGACACACTGGGTACAATAGTACTTCCCTTTTCTCCAAGTTGTGACAATCAAAAATGTCCCTAGACTTTGCCAAATGCCCCCTGCTGAGAACCGCTGCCTGTTTTCTGATCACCGTCCACAACATATTCTCTGTTCCTTAGTTGGATGCCGGGCCAAAGCAAACAGCCCCTCATAAGAGCCTGGGGATCCCACTGTGAGGTGAACACTCAGCCAGTGTTTCCTGGGAGAAGTCAGTCCTGTTACTGATGGCTACAGGACTCAGTCCAGTACCGTCCTCTCCCCCTTACTTTTCAATTCCAGCATAAAAACACCCTACGGAACCTCTATTTCTCTGGTTTAGAGTGAAGATTCTGTTCCCTCCTGTAGGGCAGGGCTTGGTTTGGGGGTTGGAGGAGCACACACTTAGCTGTCTGAGGAGGGCCAAGGTGAAATGACAAGTGATACACAGGTGGACAAGGAGAAGCTTTATTTTCCCCAGGGTCAGACACAGGCCCTGACAAGTATCCGCAGGTGCAGGGCGTGGAGGAAACTGTGAGATCCCGGACATCAGCCAGGAGGAGCCTTCCAGGGAGAGCTCAGACTCTCCACAGGCACAGGCACGCACTCAGCTCAGTGGGAAAGGTTGTGTCAGGCTAGGGTGGTCCTTGGAACTCTGGGTCTTTGTTTCTTTAGCAATTGCTGGTCTCGTCCACACTGCCCAGGTCAGCAGCAGCCCCCAGAGCTGTGGCCACAGTGGGAGCCCCTGGACTGCTGACCACGGCCATCGTCACTGCAGTCGGAGCTCTGGCGTCGGCATCGGTGGGACCTGCGGTGCCTGTGGGGGCTCAGGCAGCAGCCTCCCTCAGAGCCGGGTCCATGGCAGCCCCCGGAGCTGGGAGCACAGCCGGAGGAGACTGGAGGCCAGCACTGTGCGGGGCTCTTTTGGGGGCACTTGGGTGAGGGGCACTTGGGAGGGGGCTGGCACTGCTGCTGGTTCTGCTGGCCGGACATCTCGGCTGGAGTTGAGTCACCCTGAACAAAACAAAAGCAACTTGTCGGTTCCAAATCTACAGTCCAATGTCGCCTCTCATGATTTCCAAGACCCCTCTCTTCTAAGACCAGCTGCTTCTGCAACCAAGAGCTGAAGGAGGAAAGGAAACTGATTTGGAGTGAGTGTGAGCACACAAGATGCCTCCCCCACTTTGCTGTCCACCAGGAAAGATGCCGTCGGTCTAACCAAACATCCACTTTTTTTGTGTCTCAGAGGAAACTTTTAGGGAATGCACCCACTTAGGGAAAGCATTCTGGAGGCTGTCAAAGCACATGTGTGCACATGTGAGAGCATGAATTAATGGGATGGGAGGGACCCTGGAGTTCCTGAGGCCTTAGCAGGTTACAGAGTCCCCTCTTATCCCCCAGGGACCACTTCCTCACCCTCACTTCCTCCATTGCTGGCCTCTGTGGCCCTGTTTCTGCCATTTCCACCCCAGACTTCTCTGTTTCCCTCCCTCTGCTATGACCTGAGCACTCAGCTGGAGTCTTGTCCCCTGCTGGACACTCACCAGATGCAGAGGAAGCAGGAGACACTGTTCGTGAGGAGGCTGTGGATGAGGAGCTCAGGGCAGGATCCCTTTTATCCTGTCCTGGTCTGTGATGCACAGCCTGGGTATGCTGCTGCTTTC
>NW_004444413.1:116005-117297 GCF_000243295.1 Trichechus manatus latirostris | reverse complement strand
AAGGATGCAGGGGTGGTGATTCCCACCACATCCCCATTCAACTGGCCTATTTGGCCTGTGCAAAAAACAGATGGATCTTGGAGAATGACAGTAGATTATCGAAAACTTAACCAGGTGGTGACTCCAATTGCAGCTGCTGTTCCAGATGTAATTTCACTGCTTGAGCAAATTAATACATTTCCTCGTACCTGGTATGCAGCTATTGATCTGGCTAATGCCTTTTTCTCTATACCTGTTTCAAAGGACCACCAGAAGCAGTTTGCCTTCAGCTGGTAAGGCCAACAGTACACCTTCACCTGCCTACCTCATGGCTACATTAACTCTCCAGCCCTATGTCATAATTTAGTCTGCAGGGACCTTGATCACCTTCCCTTCCACAAGACATCACACTGGTCCATTATATTGATGACATTATGCTTATTGGACCTAGTAAGGAAGAAGTGTCAATGACTCTGGACTTCTTGGTAAAAAACACTTGCGTGCTAGAGGGTGGGAGATTAATCCCACAAAAATTCAGGCACCTTCCACTTCAGCGAAATATCTAGGGGTCCAGTGGTGTGGGGCATGTGAAGACAGTCCTTCTAAAGTGAAGGATAAGTTATTGTATCTTGCTTCTCCCACAACTAAAAAGGAGGCACAATGCCTAGTGGGCCTGTTTGGATTTTGGAGGCAACAGATTCCTCATTTGGGTGTGCTACTCCGGCCTATTCATCAAGTGACTCGAAAAGCTGCTAGTTTTGAGTGGGGACCAGAATGAGAGAAGACTCTGCAACAGGTTCAGGCTGCTGTGCAAGCCACTCTGCCACTTGGACCATATCATCCAGCTGATCCAATGGTGCTTGAAGTGTCAGTGGCAGTTAGAGATGCTGTTTGGAGTCTTTGGCAGGCCCCCTACTGGTGAATCACAGCGCATACCCTTAGAATTTTGGAGTAAAGCTCTGCCATCCTCTGCAGATAACTACTCTCCTTTTGAGAAACAACTTTTGGCTTGTTACTGGGCCTTAGTAGAGACTGAATGCTTAACCATGGGACACCAAGTCACCATGAGGCCTGAGCTGCCCATCGTGAACTGGGTGTTGTCTGACCCACAGAACCATAAATTTGGACGTGCACAGCAGCACTCCATCATTAAATGGAAGTGGTATATTCAAGATCAGGCCTGAACAGGACCCGAAGGCACAAGTAAATTTCATGAGGAAGTGGCCCAAATGCCCATGGTCTCCACTCCTGTCACATTACCTTCCATTTCCCCATCTGCACCTATGGCCTCATGGGGAGTTCCTTATGATCAG
>NW_004444413.1:111588-113278 GCF_000243295.1 Trichechus manatus latirostris | reverse complement strand
AAAGGATTAGAGCCAGAGGCCAACAGAACTGCACAAGAGATGCTTCTCACAAGTAGAGTTGCTTAGAGCCTGAGTGCCAGAGTGTGACACTGAGTGTGGGAAAGGCCATTCTTGCCGCCATTACCTGCAACCGGCTTTGTTTGATTGTGACCCATGTGAGCTGTGGCTCTAAAGCCTCCGAAACTGAGCTTCTGGCACAGATATTGTCCCTCTCCCAACGGTGATGTCTCAGTGGAGAGAAGACGTGCCTAGCTCCTCTGAGTGGGGTGGACATTGAGGGTGAGAGATGGAGCAGGAAAGGGAGAGCTGGGTGGACTGTGAGGTGATAAGAGCTGTCAGACTGGCTTCTATGACCATGTGGCACATTCCTTTGAGTTGTCCAGAAATTACCTGGAGATGTGTTGTGCCTATTTGGGCCCTTGGTCATTTCCAAGTACTGTGATTTGGGCAAATGCACTTACCATGAACTCATTTTCTACTCATAAACTGAAAAGATCAGCTCATATTTAGATTACGTACAAGAGACACTCATAATTTTTATAAAAAAGTTCCTTTTTGTGCCTCACATGGTAGCAATTCTAGGGAAGGCGTTGGAGTAGTTGAGACATGACTACAGTCACATCAGACTGAAGGAAAAAAACCTACATAATCCTCTCGAGATGAAGGAAAAAAAAAAAAGCATTTGACAGAATTCAACGTTCATGCATGCCAGAAATTCTTAGCAAAGAAGGAATCAAAGGGAATCTCATCAACCCGATAAAAGGCATCTACAAAAAATAAAACAAGAACCACAACAAACAAAAACCCTACAGCGAATATCATATTTAGTAGCTACAGGCTGAATGCTTTCCCCCTAAGATTTGGAAGAAGACAAGGATAAGTCTCTGGAAAAGAACTTAGAGTCCAAAACTAGACCCAAACATATAAAATCAATTGATTTTCAACATAGGTACAAAGGCATCTGAATGGAGAAATGATGGCCTTTTGAAAAAATGTCACCAGAACAATTGGATAGCCATATGCAAAAACAAACAAAACAACCCCTAAAAACCAAATCTTTACCCACTCTTAGTACCGTATACAAACATTAATTCAATACAGATAATAGGTCAAAAAGGAGCCCTGACAGCACAACAGTTAAGTGCTAAGCTGCTAAGCGATAGGTTGGCAGTTCGAGCCCACCCAGTGGCTCCTTGGAGAAGGAAGTGGCGATCTGCTTACGGAAAGATTACGGCCAAGTAGACTCTGTGGGGTAGTTCTACCCTGTCACATAGTGTCAGTGTAAGTTGAAATTAACTCAAGGGCCCTTAACAACAACCATAAGTTAAAATGTAAAACATAAAACTATAAAAATTCTAGAAGAAAACACAGGAGAAAATCTTCGCGACTTTGATTTAGGCAAAAATTTCTTACATATGAAAAAAGGTACAATTCAAAAAGATATCTTGATAAACTGGACTTCTTCAAAATTAAGAAGTTTTGCTCTTTGAAAGACGCTGTTAAGAAAATGCAAAGACAATTCACAGACTGGGAGAAAATATTTACAAAACATCAGCAGAGGATTTATGTCCAGACTATATAAACATTTTTCAAAAATCCATAATAAAGAAACAAACCATTGGATTTAAAAACGGGTAAAAGAATTGAGCAGACACGTCAACCAAGAAGATATTTTGATGATATGCATGCA
>NW_004444413.1:93043-110394 GCF_000243295.1 Trichechus manatus latirostris | reverse complement strand
CTGCTTTTCATAAAATCACATCACACGCTGCAGAGGAGAAGATTTGGTCCTTGTTTACTTGTTTGCTCACTTATTACAAATATGTCTTGGTGAAAAGGCTCGCTAAATCTCAGATAATCACCTCCTATTCCAGTGCTGGTATACTGCAATTGATTAGGTCGTGGAATTCTCGTTTTAGGCCAGGCAGGTAAGTTTCTGTCTTCACTCTATTATCCTGGATCCCTAGGATGTCAGGGCTACTAAGAAATCCTCACAGAGCGGACTGTTTGGAGTCACTTCATGATCAGGGAGAAGTAACGGGACCACGATCTGAAGTATCTCCTTCTGTCATCTCAGGCTCAGTTCAGATGAGGAAACGGTGGGCTGTGAGGTGGGTGGTGGGGGCTCCAGAAAAGAGGTGTGAAATTAAGGAGCTCCATTTCTAGCAAGAAGGTCCCTAGGTGGTGCAAATGGTTTGCACTCAACTACTAACCTAAAGGTTGGTGGTTCGAACCCACACAGAGACTTCGCAGGAAAAAGACCGGGCTATCAGCTCTCGTTAAGATACAGCCAAGAAAACCCTGTGGAGAAGTTCTACTCTGTAACATGTTGACTCGATGGTAATGTCTTTGTTTTTTTTTTTTTTTTATTTATTTCAGAGAGAAAAAAAAAGGAATGTCAGGATATGGAGAAATCTAAGACAGGTACTGAGGGACGGGGCAGTTATCAGTCCACTTTCAATTCCTGAGGAACGGGGACCACTCCTGCTGATAGGTTCTGAAAATGTTTTCAACCCTACTGACTGTGGAACACACTTTACATCCAAAGTGCTGCAACTCAAAATCACAAACCATTGGAATTGAAAATGGCCTCTGTACTAATTTCCGGAAAACCAGAGTACATGGACAAAATTGTTGACTTCTGCAACTAAGCTTAAATCCTCAGATAAAGCTAATCTTCCTCCTACCCTACCTGTAACACCACATCTTGCATTAGGGCTCAGTTGTTACAAATGTCAATACTTTCTAGTGCGTATCCTCACTGCTAGGTTGTAAGATCCTTGAAGACTGTTTCTCTTGTTCACTGCTGAAACTCAAGCAGAGCAAGTTACTTATTGCCCTCACTGGTAGTCACCTTGTCCCTCTTAAATGAAGGATTGTGGGAATGAACGACTTAAGGAGAATAAATTGTGGCAAATAGGACATAGTAAGTTTCTCCCTTCCTTTGTCCTTGGCAGTTAGGAAGGAGAGGGGCTCAGATCAAATCCTGGGCCAGTGGAGAAAGGCCATGGAGTGGTGTCTCAGGGGGTCACAGACCAGGACCAGGGTAATGCCAGCAGGGTGCCCAGAATTCCCAGAGAGCAACTTTGGTAGGCTGAATAACGGCGCCCAAAATATCCAGGTCCTAATCCCTGGAGCCAGTGACTGTTACCTTATATGAGAGAAGAGTCTTTGCAGATGTGATTACATCAAAAATATTAAGATGGGAATATTATCCTGGATTTTCCAGGTAGGCCCTATATACAATCACAATAGGCAAGCAGGGGGTGATTTGACCTCAAAGGAGAAGGTGATGTGAAAACACAGCAGAGAGAGATTTGAAGATGCCATGCTGTTGGCTTTGGAGATGGAAGAAAGGGCCATGCCTAGGAACGCAACAAGAATGGATTTCTAGGAGATGGAAAAGGCAGGGACACAGATTCTCCTCTGGAGTTTCCAGAAGGAGTGTGGCCCTGTCTATACCTTGGTTGAGGCCCAATTGAAACTCATTTTGGACTTCTGGCCTCCAGAGTTGCAAGAGAAGAAACATGTGTTGTTTTAAATCTCCAGGTTTGTGGTAACTTGTTACAGCAGCCATAAGAAACTAATACAGTGCTCTTTTACTCACCCAGTCTGCCATTCTCGAAGGCCTGACACTGTGGCAAAGCTGTACTTTCCTCTACCCTCTTCAGTCTCACCATCCAGTTTGGCATGAAAGAAGTGCCCTTTATTCCCTTTGTGGGGCAATCACTGAAGCGAGGTAAGGGGTCCCCCAGTGAAGCAGTCAGGCTGGAACTGAAAATACACCCAGAGGGGAACCAGGACTTAATTTGAAGACAAAGAGAGGCCATGGAAGTCTGCCCCAGCTTTCCCCTGTCCAACCTCAGGCATCCTGTTCTCTGAGTCCCAGGACAATTCATAAGCTCAGAATCACGATTTAAAATCGGTCAATTGTAGATTGGGGTGAGAAAATAGATACTGTAGCCTTTACTAAGTGTCTAAAAACAGGTAGTCACTCCTATATGCTTATAACATATCAGAAACATTCATTACAATAAAGTTTTATTTGATTTCATTTGAATATGTAAATATGAAAGTCGTTACTCTAATTTTACTTTATGTTTTGGTAAATATAATGTAATATATTTCAGTATCACATTACAGATAAAGTTTAGTGAGAAATACATCTGTAATATCACAACAAAATCCAATGGGAAAATAGCATAAATGTACATAATTTAGTTTACCTAAACCATAGCTTCTACCATTTGTCTGTAACTTTGTCATAATTTGGTGGCTTGCATGTTACTGTGATGCTGGAAGGTATACCATTGGTATTTCAAATACCAGCATGGTCTCCCATGGTGGATAGGTTTCCGAGGCGCTTCCAGACTAAGACAAACTAGGAAGAAAAGCCTGGTGATCTACTTCCAAAAATTAGCCAATGAAAAATTTATGGGTCACAACAGAACATTGCCCAACTTGCTTGCATTGGACATGTCATCAGGAAGGATCAATTGCTGGAGGATGACATCATGTTTGGTGAAGCAGACAGCTAGTGAGGGTGAGGGAGACCCTTGGTGAGATGGATGGACACAATAGCCTCAGTGATGGACTTGAACATGAGGCGATTGTGAAATTGACACAGGACTGGGCAGAGTCTTGTTCTGTAGTACATAAGGTCTCAATATGAGTTGAAGTTGACTTGATGGAAGCTATTTAACTATCTAACCCTTAGCTTTATGAAGTCTGTGTGATCAAATGAGGCACACATACCATCACCACCATCGACCTCAGAATTATCAAAAGTATTATTTTTATTATTTTAACAAAATAATTATCATCACTCCTTTGCATAATTCTTCCTTAAGTTTTTCAAGCACATGAACCACTCTCTTCTATCAACTTCTACAGTCTTAGAATCAGTAGCACACATCTCACTGGCAGGTGGATGTGGACACACTTTACTATTGAAAAGAATAATATTTATGATGCATCTTGTCACCTCTAGAGCTGTAAATCTCTTCTTCACTCTAACTCGTCTCTTGGTCCCAATGCTGCCACGTAGGGACCATGAGGTCTTCTTAGAAACCTCTGTCCTGGTCAGGGACTGGCTCCAAATATCCATCACTTATCCTGAACATCAGTTCTGATAGGCCAAGGACCTTGTCCAGCAGTCATCTTCAGAGAACATCTGGAGACTCCATCACTGGCTGGGGACCTGCAGTGCAATGGAGGCCTGACCTCCAAAGCTGGGGTCTTAGGCTCAAGGTCTTTGCAAATGTTTCTGTGAGAGCACTTATCTCAACCGATCAACTACATTTATTTGTCTTATGATGGTCCAATTAGGGTGTGAGTTTCTCAAAGGAAGACAGGTGTCATGTTCATCTCTGTATTACTGCTGTGGAACCAAGTACAAGGGACACAGCCTGTGTGAAGACATGGAAGCCGAATGAATGGACCAAGAGACAGCAGCAGGTCAGCAGCAGACCTGAATGGGAGGTAAGTTGCAGCCACAAGGATATCCTGGTTCTACCTCATTAGACCCTTAGGCACGTGCACAGGAGGATACTGGAAACAGGTAGCTGGGGAGTGTGTGACACTGTCATCCTCCCCCCAGTTGTGAAAGCAGCAGCATACTCGGCTGTGCATCACAGACCAGCACAGGATAAAAGGGCTCCTGCCCAGGGCTCCTCACCCACAACCTCCTCAGGAACAGCTTCTCCTGCCTTCTCTGGACCCGGTGAGTGTCTGGAAGGGGACAGAACAGAACCTCAACCAGGAGGGATTGGGGAAGACAAGCCCAGACCTGAAATGGAAGCAGCAGGAGGCGGTCCATAGCGGGAAGCAGTGGGGCAGGTGATGGTGAGGAAGGAGTCTCATGGCACATGTCGGGGGTTCTGTGCATCGCAAAAGCCATAGGAGCTCAGGGTTCTTCCCATTTGTTCTGGGCATGTTGTCAGGGATGCACAGGGGTCCATCTGACATCCTTGAGGAGCTTCGTCCAAATGCACGTGTTCTGTCCACTTCTCTCCCAGAGATCCTGGCTTAGAAAGCAGCACAATCATAGGGGGCAAGTGTTTGATAAAACCTACAAGGGAGGAGACACTGGCCTGGAGCTTCTGTGCTCATTTGTCTCTTTTACTTTTTTCCAGGGTGAAACTCCTACCGAGATGTCCTGCCAGCAGAACCAACAGCAGTGCCAGCCCCCTCCCAAGTGCTCCTCACCCAAGTGCCCCCCAAAGAGCCCCGCACAGTGCTGGCCTCCAGTCTCCTCCGGCTGTACTCCCAGCTCCAGGGGCTGCCATGGCCCCGGCTCTGAGGGTGGCTGCTGCCTGAGCCCCCACAGGGGCCGCAGGTCCCACCGATGCTGACGCCAGAGCTCCAACTGCAGTGACGATGGCCGTGGTCAGCAGTCCAGGGGCTCCCGCTGCAGCCACAGCTCTGGGGGCTGCTGCTGACCTGGCCTCCTGATGCTGAGACAAGCAATTTGAGAGAAAACAAGGATCCAAAGTGCCAAGGAAAACCCTGCATCAAGACACTCTAATCTCCTTTTTGGACTAAGCAGCTGAAATGTTCATGGGGGAAGGTGCTCTCTCCCCAGAAGGCTCCTTCCATGTATTTTCCAGGAGCTGATGGGCTTCTCCTCCCCTGTACCTGATGGTGTTTGTTATCACCTGTGTCTTATTATGTAGAAAAATAAAACCGCCTGTCAATACCACCTGACTCTTGATGTCCTTTTACTTTGTCCCACCCAAGGCTGTCCAGTAAGTCTCCCCTCTTTCAGCTCCTGAGGGTTCAGCAGGCCCAGCACCAGAGGTGAATCCTGTCTTGGTATTGGAACATTAATAGGTCAAATTGTCCTCCACTCATAGGGGCATGTGGGCGCTTTGAGTGGGAGGGTAGGAGGAAAGGAAACAGAACAGTCTAGCTAAAGGCCTGACTTATGTAATATGGTGGGAGGGAATTTGAAAAATACAATCAGGATATGAAAAGCTTCTATGTCATCAAACTTGGGCTCTAGGAAGGGACACAGTGGTACAGAGAATCTTCAAATAGAGAAGAATGAGACCAAAGAGGATGGAGAGAAAGGTATGGAGGTGGAGAGCAAGAACTAAGGGAGGACGATCGAGTCAACCTACAAATAATGGACTTTATAAAGAGGTGAGCTGGAAGGTTAGCAAATTCTGAAGAAATTGGAAAGGAGGGTTTTCCCTCAACGAATGTGTGAGGAAGTGTTCAGCAAATGAGAGGCTCTGAGCTATGAGCGAACTGAGAAGGAAAGAAACAGGACATGAGAAATGTCTCAGGGGGTTACGCACTGGACATCTGTACATTTCTTTGACAATAGGAACCAGGAAGCCCTGGTAATTGCTCAAATACCTGCCACTTAGGTGTATGTATGTCCTGAACAGAGGTCATATCCCATATTTTGCAGGGTGGTGTAGAGTTGAAAATGACAGTAACCTGATGTAGAGTGATTGACTGGACAGACAGACAGAGAAGTAAAAAAGGAATCTGCTGCCATTTGATAAAGGCTGCAATAGAAGTGATTAACTACAAAGTCCTTCGTCCTTCGGGGGTCGGTCCTCTTTTCCTTCATGTTCCCTTAGGAGACCATGCGTACAGATGTGATGAGCTCTTGCTCTTGGGGGTGGTGCCTAAGCTGAGCACACTGAGCCTTCATGATGAAGTGTGTGTGGGAAATGATCTAAAGGTGAAGCCAGGGGAGGTGGAATCTCTGGAAAAACCTCATGGGAGAAACTGGTGTTTGACTGAAGGGCGAATACAGAGAACGAAAGTATAATGACTGGAGTGACAAGAATACAATTAACATATTAAAAAGGCATGATATCTATCCAGATCCCCTAGAATGTGTGACCTTCACTTTGAAAAAAAAAAAAAAAGAAAACCAAAAACAAACCTGTTGCCGTCGAGTTGATTCTGACTCATAGCGACCCTATAGGACAGAGTAGAACTGCCCCGTACGGTTGCCAAGGCTGTAATCTTTACGGAAGCAGACCACCACATCTTTCTCCTGCGGAATGGCTGGTGGGTTCAAACCACCGACCTTTAGGTTAGCAGCCGAGCACTTAATTATTGCACTACCAGGGCTCCTTAAAAATACAGAGGCAAGTGTGATCCATCTGCTTGAACTGGTTAAGGAAGATCTGCCAATCATGAATGATAATTCATGGGTTTAATGAAGGAGCTTTTGTTGAATGCAATGAGCTTGATGGTAGTGTTGGGTGCATCTCATCTAATGGAACAGACTCGATATAGCCTATGTTTTACCTATAGAGACTTGATATAAACTAAAGGCTATTTTCTCTGTGAATTTCATTTTTAATTTCTCACGGAATTTGTCTCTAATATTAAAATAAATACATTTTAGTGTATGTTTTTCAAGATAAATCAGAGTCAGGAATATAATCAAACTTTATATTTAAGTAAAATTGAAAATTTCAATGACAATTAAATTATATTCATTATAAGGGAGTGCGATTTTCTACCTAGTAGCTCATCCACGTAAGAGCACAATGATGCCATGACTTATTTCAAGTTGCCCTTAGTCCTGCCATTTGAATGTCTTCATCCATTCCATCACTCATGCATTCATCCATTCACTCTATTCAAACACCAGTGTTGTAGTGATAGGATGTATCTGGCCCTCTGCTGCACACAGGAGACTCAGGAGTGAACAAGACTTGGTGTCCGTTCTTGAGTAGCTCCTCGTGTAGTGGGCAGACAAGTAGTAAACTAAGCATGATCCAAGAGGGAGTGTTGTAATATACATGTGTGGGAAGTCCTCTGGCCTGAGGTCAGAGCCTTTGAGTGTCCATTCCCTTTTGCCTGCAGTGACTCTGAGGGGGAGGGTGTGCCCAGAAGTTGTTAGCTGCTGTCACTTGGGGATGACAGATGAGATGAGATCACTGGCCTGTGAGAACAGTCCTTGGACAAGTGGCAGGAGCCGAGATGTGGAGCCTTGACCTGTCCATGGCAGCCAGCCCAGGTGGCAATATCAAGAGGAGCTCATAGAAGCCAGAGGACAGCAGGGGGGTCATCAGGAGGGAGAGACTGAGGTTCAGAGGGGAGAATGGGGATGGGAGTGGGCGCTGGAGGGATCTAAGACAAAGTGTAAGGAGCAGGATAATGTGCTTGATAGAAGATTCTATTTTTGGGGTCAGAATTTCCTGAGTTTAAATCCCTGCTTGGCCAGTTAACAGCTGATGTCGGGGGTCGTGGGCGGGGAGAAAAATTTATGAAGTGATGGAGGCAGTCTAAACCAATGATGTGAGGAGTAAAATCAGAGATGGAGTCAAGAAATGTATAGGAGCTGTGTGGCATGATTTGTAAATTAACACACCTCCAAGGCCCACTGTGTCAGTGTCTTAGTGACCGTGACATTTATTCTAAGAGCTCCAGAAATAGTTAGGAGAGGGAGTGGTTCAAGTTGGCTGGGGTGGCTATGGTAGATTAGTTGAATGACGAATAATACTTAATTGGTGTGTTGATGATGAGGTTGTTAATGATGATACTTGGGAACACCTGAGTGGCAGTTGATTGACCAAGGGCTTTGGGAATTGCAATTATGAAAGGTGTGTAGTATTTTTCCACGGCATTTTATTAGGCATGTGTTGTCCTCTGAAATATCACATTTAAGAATAGGACAAACATTGTAAATCAGAAATACTAATTTAAATGGTGACAAAACATTGTTTTAACATAAACATTGATGAACAGTATATGTCTGGTTATCCTGATACAGGAAGGTCTATAGGTGTAGCCATGCCCTTGTAGGTGATCAAATAAGCAATATTCGTGGGAATAAAAGAGTGCTTTCATGTCACCTGTGAGAAGATGTTTTTTTCACTGGTGCTTGTGGGGTCAGGGAGGGAGGGCTGCTTGTGCAGGAATACTGTCCTGTTATTATTATTTTTATAGATTTCCTAAAGTGGAGACTTTTTTCCTTTTTTAAAAAAAATTACTGTGATAAAGTAAATATAACATAAAATTTATCATTGTCATAATTTTTAAGTGTGTAATTCAGTGATATTAATTATAGTCACAATGCTGTGCAACCATCACCTCTATTTCCAAAGCTTTTTCATCACCCCAAACAGAAACTCAATACCCATTAAGCAATAAACCCCCATAAACCCGTTGCTGTGGAGTCGATCTCGACTCACAGTGACCCTACTAGACAGAGTAGAAATGCCCCATAGGGTTTCTAAGGCTGTAAATCTGTACAGAAGCAGACTGCCACATCTTTCTCCCAAGGAGCAGCTGGTGGGTTCAAACCACCCACCTTTCAGTTAGCAGCCGAGTGCTTTAACCACTTGACACAGGGGCTCCTTCTAACTGTCCCATTATTACGAACAATTTATCCCCTTTCCTTTCTCGGCTGTTGTCTTTCGGTGTGGAAGCTAGCAAACACTAGATGTCCCTTTTGTCATCACCCAAGTCACTATCTCAAAGCCTTAATAATTGCCCAGGCTGAATATCTTCTCTGGGCTTATTAAACTGACAAAGAGTCCACCCCATCCCAAAGGGTGAGAGGCTAAGTGCACGGAGGGCCACTGTGTTTCAGCCTCTGCATTGCATGTAAATCGAGATAGTCTCCTGAGGATCCACCCGAATGTACATTCTCTAGAGAAGAAACTGTGTCACTGCTTCACTGCTGCATCCCCAGTGCCTAGAATTGAGCACTTACGGGTTCAGGTTGGGGTCTGGTGTCACCCTGATGAGGTACGGAGAATCTCCTTCTCTCTAGTGTTGGGCCCTGCCCTTTTGGGGTCAGTTCTTAAGAGCTTCACTTATTACTTCCGGCTTTCCCAGATTTCTTTGGTGTCCTTGCCGTGGACTTTATTGGTTGATCCTAGTCCCTTTTCTCTTCACTCCGATTATATTCAACCACACCAAGAGCTCTATTGTTTCTTCAAGAGCGGTGGTTTGAGGTGTTTCTGAGTCCTCAAGCCTTGTTTTACAGCCCCTGTGGACAGCGCCTTGTAGTTCTCCAAATTTGTCCGACCTCAGACACTCTGTTTCCAGGTGTGCACAGGCGTCCTGGCGTCGGCGTCCACTCACCCTGCTTTGCGCCTGTATCCTGAGTGGCAGGGTCTTCCCCTGGAGCCAAGCCTCCTTATCCCTTCACTGCCACTCAAGTGTTGTGTGATTTCAAGCAACTGAAACATAGTAACAACCTGGTTGGTACATGTCTGGGACTAAACTCCTCTCAGGGTTTTTTGGGGTCGTTTTAATCCGTCAAATTAAAAATTAATTGCTAGCTGATATTTCCCACAGGATTTAAAATTAATTCAATGAATTCCACACTTTTTTTCCTTTTTCTTTTTTTTCTTTCCTCCTCAGCCCCTAACATCAGTTTCTCTCAATATTTGCAATTTGACGGCAGTTCTTTGATATTTCTCTGGCTTTCTGGTAGCCGAAGTGAGACGGGATGCTTGGTTTGCATCTAGTCTAGGAATATTACTTCAACCTTGGTAACATGCGAGTTTCACACTTTAGGACAAAACACGGGTCTCTGTTGAGGTTGTGACTCTTAGTGTTGGTGTCATGGTAGTAGGGTTAGAAACTAATGTGTCTGTTCCTTTGATTATATGGATTTCTAATCCCAGCAACGCTTCTCATTTCCTCCTTTTATTTTTCCTGGTATTTGCATTCTGCACACTCCCATCATCTCACTGACTAAACTCCAGCCACATCTTTCCCCAGAACTCTTGCATTTAAATAATTCTCTCACCTTTACCTCATTCTCTGGGTTTTCAGAGAAGGTCAAGTTAACCTTCATTCCTGAAGCTTACATCTCCTTCCTTCCTTTTTCCTTCTGCTCCTTCTCTGCCTATAATCCTTGGGCTTCACGGGAAATGTCAGTCCTTTCACTGAGCGTTGCAGGGCCCCAAACCACTATGACTCTTATCCTTTGCTCCTCTCAACTCCAACATACAAACTCCCTCCAATTCCTTCGCTAAGTGGAAGGGAACCTGAACTTCAGATTTTTCCAGGTTCTATTCCCCAGTGTTAGGTTGTGCTGGCCTAAGGAACTGAGGTGTGGGGCAGAGCAGACAGACAAGAGATACATGGGTGGTGATAAGCAGAAGCTTTATATTCCACAGGGTCAGACACAGGCCCTGACATGCATCCGCAGGTGCAGGGCATGGAGGAAACTGTGAGATCCCGGACATCAGCCAGGAGGAGCCCTCCAGGGAGAGTTCAGACCTTCCACAGGCACAGGCACGCAGCTCAGCCTGTGAAAGGGGGTCTGGGAAAGGTTGTATCAGGCTAGGGTGGTCCTTGGAACTTTGGGTCTTTGTTTCCTTTACAATTGCTGGTCTCGTCCACACTGCCCAGGTCAGCAGCAGCCCCCAGAGCTGTGGCCGCAGTGGGAGCCCCCGGACTGCTGACCACAGCCAGCATCACTGGAGTTGGAGCTCTGGTGTTGGCTTCGGTGGGACCTGTGGTGCCTGTGGGGGCTCAGGCAGCAGCCCCCCTCAGAGCCGGGGCCATGGCAGCCCCCAGAGCTGGACACAGCTGGCGGAGACTGGGGGCCAGCACTGTGCGGGGATCTTTGGCGGGCGCTTGGGTGAGGGGCACTTGGAAGGGGGCTGGCACTGCTACTGGTTCTGCTGGCAGGACATCTCGGCAGGAGGGCAGTGAGCCTGGATAAAAGAAAAGAAAATATGGGTCAATGCAGAGGCTTCAGGCCAGTGTCTCCTCCTTTAGTTATAGATCCCTTTTCTCTAACACCAGTTGCTCCACCAGCCAAGATCTGGGGAAGGGAAATAGAAACTGACTTGATGTTAAATTGGCCTGATAAGTGGTCTTTCCCCTCTGTCTTTTGCCAGGCAAAAAGGCTAACAGGCTTGTATGTGAGCCTCCAGGGGCACCTCACACAATGATAGGGGGCCTGTCCCACAGATCCAACGGGAACAGTGCCCCCTGTCTTTACTCAGTGCATGAAACACACAATGGTCACCACCACCCTCCAGGGGGTCTTGCCTCTCTAACCTCATGTTAGGAGGAAATGAGCTTATCTCTGGGAACAAGCACATGAGGAGAAAGGTGGACTTCTGCAGTCGGCTGTGTCACAGAAACCCTGACACGGCTCACAGACCCTCTTTCCTCACAGTCCTGCCCTTCCTTTGCCCCCTCCTCATTTGCTGCCCACCATGGGCTTCTTTCTACCAGCTCCATCCTGTCTTCCTGCTCCCCTCTCCTGAAGCATGAACAAGTCTGCTCAATTCCTCTCCTGAGCTGGAAACTCACCCTGATTCTGTGGAGGCAGAAGGCTCTTGCTGAGGCAATTGTGGAATGAGAAACCCAGGACTGGAGCCCTTCTATCTGGAGCTGTGTTTTGTGATGCACAGCCAAGTATGTGTCCTCTTTCCCAACCCAGGAGGAGGGTGACAGCACCACACACTCCCAGGACCAGGCTTCTGGCATTTTCCTAGGCACATATCTTGATGAATGACAAAAGAGAAGCAGGAAGCCTTGATGACCCTCCAATTACCCATGGCTCAGGTCTACTGGATTGTCATTCCACTTTTATTTATTCATTCAACTCACATGCCCTGAAATTGGGCTACATCCTTTTCGGGTGCTGGTAATATGGAGATGAACAGAACACGTTTCTGCCCTCGAGAAGCTCACAGCCTCTCGACAGACATACGGGCAAGCAAACAATAAGTATGATCCTATGTGGTAACAGATGTAACACAAGTGCGCACACAGGCATCAGTCTGGGGTCACTGCCTTGGATAACAATTCCTCATTGCTTTGAAGATTACTTCATCAAGGACCATGTAATTGGCTATTGTTTTAAGGGTGTTGTCTGAGCTGAAGTTACTGGACCATGGGAATGAGATGTGTGTGGTAAGGAATGAAAGAATGGAGCTGGGACCATGGTTTGAGAACCCTTAGGAGAACCTCATGGCACCTGGAATGCAGCATGCGGTTGCTAGGCAAAAGAAGGGTAGAAGCAAGTTAGGTCTGGGTGGAGAAGCAGATGTAAAAATGTGATCTCCATCTGTGGAGGTAACAGAAATCATGACTAATGGAAAACACAGGGCATCTGTTTGTGGTTGTCTGTGGAATGTGTGTGGTTGACTTTCTAATTCTATATATTATATAGATAATTAATGAAGATTTTGTGGGATTTGTTGATAATGATGAGGGTTCATTTACCGAGTAACCATGATGATGCCTGAGATTTGCACATGGTGAATTCATGTAAACAGGTATTCTTTTTCCTTTGGATTTAATTGTAATGTTAGTAATAAATTAACCATTGAATTAATCTCTACTAATATAATAAAATATAGCCTCCAAACAGCAATTACTGCCATGTTTTCTAAAAAAGAAAACTTTATTACTATATGTTCCAAAGAAAATAATCACAAGTAAGATGGTACTGTTTCTAATAATCATGAGTTTAAATTTATATTGTAATTTTAAATAAAACATTATGTTAATCAGAGTACACAAAAGCCTGCATGATTGAATACTTGTTCATTGGCCCAAAATGCATTGTAAAAAGGTATCATCACTTCTTCTTCACCTCTGTCACTCTACTTTAAGCAATTGTGATACCATGAGTTCTTTCAAGACTTACGTAGAATTAGGAATGAGGGGATGGGAATTCTGGATGGAGAGCAGGTGAAAGGCTGAGACAGGCATGCATGTTCTCAGTAACATGCTCCTGTCTGCAAAATGAGGTCCGCAAGGATGCTATGTGTTCTCAGTTAGCCTCGGAGCTAAGTTGGCAGGGACATTGCACTTATATTATCCAGTGCCTCCTCCCCACATGGAGTTACTGTGATTAAAAAAAGACAATTATAAAGGATAAACATTGACACTTGTGAAATGCCAGACTGGGTGGTGTGGCTGAGGAGAGAAGACAGTGAAAGAAAACACAGCTCTATTCAAGCTGTCTGTGATGGTTAATTTTATGTGTCAACTTAGCTAGGCTACGGTGCCCAGTTGTTTGGTCAAACACTAGTCCAGAGGTTGCTGTGAAGGTATTTTGTATATGAGATTAACATTTACAATAAATTGACTTTAAGTAAAGTATTACCTTTGATAATGTAGGCTGGCCCATCCAATCAGTTGAAGGTCTTCAGAGCAAACACTGAGGTTTCCCAGAGACAAAGGAATTTTGCTTCAAGACTGTAACACAGAAACCCTGCCTGAGCTTCTAGTCGGCCACCAGACCTCACAATTCGTTTTGTTTTTCTGGAGAACCCTGACTGATACACCAACTTTGCTGGTGGAGAGAATGGCAGACGGAAGGGTCAGCTTGAGGACAGGGGTGCTATCAGAGAACTCGGGGCCTCTTGCCAATTCAGCTCTGCCCTCTTGTCTGTGTCCCTGGAAGAAGCCCCTGGCTTACACTCACAAGCCTGGGATGTAGCCTGAGTTATCACCTGCCTTCCCTTCTGGAGTTCTTTCTCACTCATTCATTCCTGTATTTCTTTTTAGAAAAAAACATTTGTTGGGCATGAGCTGTAGGCTAGACACTCAGCATCGAGGATCTGGCAGTGAAGAAGAGAGACCCAGTTTCTGTCCTCAGAGAGCTTAGAAACTAGCAAACGGGACAAGCATCAAACATTCGAGTGATAAATATTACCATGGGGAAAATTCAGCTATTTTAGGGGGGTCCTAACTTAGTCTGGTGTAGGTACTTTCTTTCATCCCCTGTGGTTTTCAGAAACAAGCACAGAAGATATTTTTAGTCAAAACTTCTACAGTCTTGGTCAAGAATGAGCTCTAACACAAATCACAAAATTGGGCAAGAATCAAAGGATCAAAACATTCAGAGACAGTCAGTGGAGTTGTTTTTATGAAATGCAAATAGACTTCTGTGTGGCTTCCCCAAATCCCATCCTTGACTCCATGTGTTGATGTTCTTATGCCAGTTGCCTCCCATCCTTTTGTTCTGAAGAAGGTGAGTCATAGTCTCCACCTTACAGGCCATCCTTTCTATCATCAGAGTCAGAGATTGACAGGCAGAGCAGACATCCTGTACTGACAAAAGAGTGAATCATCAACTTGTCACTTGTCCCAAAACATGAGGGCAACTCTGGATGGAGTTGTTGTTAGTTGCTGTCAAGTCATTTCTGGCTCATAGCTACACTATGCACAACAGAATGAAAAACTGCCCAGTCCTGCACCATTCTCACAATCATTGTTATTTCTGAGCCCATCGTTGCAGCCACTGTGTCAATCCATCTCATCCAGAGTCTATCTCTTTTTCACTGAACCTTTTCTGTACTAAGCACGATGTTCTTGTCCAGGGACTGGTCCCTGTTGATAACATGTCCAAAGTAAGGGAGTCAAAGTCTCACTATCCTCGCTTCCAAGGAGCACTCTGGCTGTACTTCTTCCAAGACAGAGTTGTTCATTCTTCTGGCAGTCTACGGTATATTCAATATTCTTTGCCAACACCATAATTCAAAGGCATCGATTCTTCTTCAGTCTTCCTTATTCATTGTCCAACTTTTGCGTGCATATGAGGTGATTGAAAATATCATGGCTTGGGATAGGTGCACCTTAGTCCTCAAAGTGACATCTTTGCTTTTGAACTCTTTAAAGAGGTCTTTTGCAGCAGATTTGCCCAGTGCAATGAGTCATTTGATTTCTTGACTGCTGCTTTCTTGGGTGTTGATTGTGGATTCAAGTGAAATGAAATCCTTGACAACTTCAATCTTCTCTCCATTTATCATGATGTTGCTTAATGGTCCAGTTGTGAGAGTTTTCTTTTTCTTTATGTTGAGGTGGAATCCATACTGAAGGCTGTATTCTTTGATCTTTATCAGTAAGTCCTTCAAGTCTTCACTTTCAACAAGCAAGGTTGTGTCATCTGCATATCGAAGGTTGTTAATGAGTCTTCCACCAATCCTGATGCCGAGTTCTTTTTCGTATAGTCCAGCTTCTCAGAGTATTTGCTCAGCATACAGATTAATAAGTGTGGTGAAAGGATACAACCCTGATGCACACCTTTCTGTATTTTGAACCACGCATTGTCAGCTTCTTCTGTTTGAACGACTGCCTCTTGGGCTAAGTACAGATTCCTCATGAGTACAATTAAGTGTTCGGGAATTCCCATTCTTTGTAATATTCTCCATAATTTATTATGATCCACACAGTCAAATGTCTTTGCATAGTGAGAACAGCCGAGGATACATCCCTCGTGGTCCTGCTACTCTGGGGTCCTAGTGAGGACTGGATTTGGTTTCGCTGATTGAACCTTTGGAATAGTTCATCATCTGGTTATCATGGGTCACCTAACAGGAATAGGCAATGCAGCATCACAGGCTTGATTCTGAGAAGTGCATTTTAACCAAGCTGTATCAGTAACAGACTAACCAACCAACCAAAGACCACACATACAAACACAGTTGAAATACTTTTTCCTTAACAAATCACAGCCTCTTCCCAGTTCAATCCTTTCCCATCACCACAACCATCTGTATCCTATGAAATATAGCTAAGTCGAGGACTTCCGGCAAAACGGCACTCTAGGCAGAAGCACCATGCCGTCCCTCCACAGCAAAGATCCAAAAAACTAAGCCGAACAGAGAAAACAATCCTGAAACCCTAAAACATCAAATGAAGAGATAAAGAACTCAGCCAAGCACCAAATGGAGTGAGAAAACTGACAGAGAACGGAGAGTGAGGAGAGATTCATGAAGAGGTCCCCTACCAGTAACGCAGCGCGGATCCACCATCTTGGACTCCTATCAGAGACCAGCAAACAAGGGGTATGAGAAAACAGCTTCACGGAGCTTCCAGCGGGAGACAAAACAACTGGTAATTTGCAATATATGCTTTCCCACCCCCCCTTCTTCACCCACACTCGGCCTCCTCTGCTTCCCGAGGCCACAATCTCTTGTCCGGGAAACACCGGCTGCTTGCATTCCACATACCCAAATGGGCCGGCTCTCTGAGTGCCATTTTTTGGCTGCTGGTGTTGCATTTTTCTGCTTCTTTTGATTTCTTCCCTACCTCTCACCACCTCCCCCTCCTTTCGCTCAAATACCTGGCTCCGTGCGCCATCTTTGCTTCTTCCTGAGGGGCTGCAGAGCTCCGGTAATTTGTGATATACACCTTCCCACTCCCTACACTTCTTCACCCACGCTCGGCCCCCTCTGCTTCCCGCGGACACAGTCTCTTGTCCGAGAAACACCAGCTGCTTGGATTCCACCAGCCCGCACTAGCTGGCTCTCTGAGTGCCATTTATTGGCTGCTGGTGTTGCTTTTTTTCCTGCTTCTTTTGATTTCTTCCTTACCTCTCACCACCTCCCCCTCCTTTCACTCAAATGCCTGGCTCTGTGCATTATCTTTGCTTCTTTCTGAGGGGCTGTGGAGCTCCGTTAGAGAGTGGAGCTGCTTCCGAGTCTGGGCTGCCGCGCTGGTGGGATCCTGGGGCTTTTGTTCACTTGTTTGTTTTGAATTGTTTGTTTGTTTTCTTTTCATTTTCTTGAGTTGGGATACCTTTCTGGCCAGGCGGTGCTGCATGGCAAGGAGACTACCCCCTCGGCTTGCACAGACGTGCAGAGGGATCCCTGAGGACAATTCTATTATCGTTTTTTTTTTTTTTCTGTTTTTTTTTGGGGTTTTTCTTGTTCTTTTTTTTTTTAATTTGTTTTGCTTTCTTTTCCCTCTTTTTCCCTTTACGTCTTTCTTCATTACTCAGTTTCTTGTCTCTCTATAACTTCCTTCTCCTTCTGTTCCCTGAATACCTGGCGTTGTATACCTCTACGCCTTCTCGCCAGGCTGTACTGCAACACCTCAGAGCGACTTCCCCAGACCTCATAGCTGCACCGGTGGGATCTCTGGGAACTTCGTGGTGCTTTAACATTTCCGATTTTTATTTATTCATTCTTTTCTTTTCTTCCTCTTCCCCTTTCTGTTTTTCTCCATTTCATAGTCTCTTATCTCTCCACTCCAATGGCAAATTCCCCTAGCTTTCTTTTTGGTTTGTTCGTATGTTTTTGGCCTCTGTTCCTCTCTCCTCTATCCCATATCCATCTTAGCTCTGCACATAACAATCTCCCAGCTACATCCTGCCTACCTGCACCGTGCGCTTGACATCAC
>NW_004444413.1:74896-86456 GCF_000243295.1 Trichechus manatus latirostris | reverse complement strand
GTGTTTGTTCTGTAAGCCTTCACCTGAAGTATAATAAAAAAGAAAAAAAAAGAACTTTAGCTAAGTCATTTATAGGGAGTATGGGATAAGGAACCTGCAAATTCGGCTTCCAATCTGATTATGTTTTTACCCTGAGTTCTTTAATTGCCCCCTTTGTTATTGAGGAGCCCCCGTGGTGCAGAGGAGCCCTGGGGTGTAGTGGTTAAGAGCTTGTCTGCTAATCAGAAGGATGACAGTTTGAATCCACCAGCTGCTCCTTGGAAACCCTAGGGGGCAGTTCTGCTCTGTTCTATACAGTCGCTATGAGTCAGGATTCACCCGAAGGCAATGAGTTTGATTTGGTTTTGGTGGCGCAGTGGTTAAATGATACAGCTGCTAAGAAAAGGTCGACAGTTCAAATCGATTTCAGCAGGTTTGTTTTCAGTTTTGTTATCGAAAGCACTGTAACTATTTCTGCAGAAAATTGTTCTGATCAAATCCAGCTTTAATAAGATTGTAAAGGCACATGTATTGTTTTGTAAGATTTTGACTATACCCCCAAAGCTGTAAACAGTAGGAGCCAACATGCTTCTCCTTCTAAAGAGGAAAGATGCAGATCCAGCCCCATAGGACTCACTGTGCAGTGGTAGAACTGATCCTACCATCACCACTGCCCTGCCACCGACCGCATTCCAGCCTATGTAAACGGGAAACCAGGAATACAAGAAAAAGTGTCAAGTACTAGGTCATCATCTTGGGGAAAAGGTCTAGGACATTTTCCTTCTCTTTTCCTTGAGCAAAAGGAACAGGGTACCCACCTATGAAGGGGCTCTATAAGGACCACTTGTAGAGGTTAAGAGTATCTGCAAGAAACAGACACGATCATTTCAGTCCTTGTTTAGGCTGTGGGCTTGCATCTGTTCTCTGCCCTTACTAGGATGAGGGTGAGCAGTGCAGAGAAAGTGGGTGGCATGAGCCTGCCCTACATGCTTGCCATTTCATGGGGACAAAACCCCAAACCAAACCAGTTGTCATCAAGTCAAGTGCGACCCCATGTGTTGCAAAGTAGAACTGCACTCCATAGGGTTTTCAAGGCTGTGATCTACGGGAAGATCAACAGGCCTTTCTTCTGAGGTGCCTCTGGGTGGATTCAAACTGCCAACCTATCAGTTAGTAGCTGAGTGCTTAACAATTTGCACCATTCAGGAACTCCTTTCCTGGGGCAAGAGGTAGATTCTCCTATGGGCCAACTGGACACCCGGAGAGGGTTGAGCTGACCTGCCAGTGTTCTGTTCAAGAGGGTTGTCTATGGGCAAAGGTCCAGCAATAATGGACCAATGGTGCTGGGGGCTTACTGAGGTAGTCAAAACAGAATCGATTCCACTGTGCTGTGGGGAGATCCTTGAAGCTCAAAAGTCTCCCTGAAGAGAGTCAACAATAGCAGAAGGAATTCAACAGCAAGAAGAGTTAATAGATGTTTTACTGTGTCTCCCCAGCTCCCACTTGCCTACCCTTAGATATGCCGGAGAAGAAAGGGCTACCCAGAAGGTGGAGTTCCCCCAGCAAGATCTGACCAGTTACAGACATTGGGCAGCTCTTTGTACCAAGTGTCTTTCTTGGGTCCCCTAATGCATCCATATTAATAGATGGATACCATATTTTTTTAGTTAAGGCCCAAACTGTAATTGCTTTATTTATAGTAAATATTTTCCGTATTTTGTTGCTTGCTTATCACATTGATTTTTCATTATTTTCTAGCTACACGTATTCATATTTTTAAGTGTATAAATTTGTTCCCCATCTAGATAACATATAATATATCCCTACTCTTACTTTTTCCAAATACAAGTTGTTGTTTTTTTTCAACTTTTTAATGTGTTTGGAATTTATTTGCGGTATTAAGTAGTGTGCCTTGGTTTCTTGTGGTAGATTGCACTATTGGTCCCTTCCCCTCTTCACTTCCACCCTATTCATGCCCTTTTGCCTTGTAACTTTGTAGTTTCTCCCGCTATAAGGGCAAACTATATTTCCCTGCCCCTAGATCTTGGGTTTGGACTTGTCACTTGCTTTGGTCAATGGAATAAGGCAGCAGTGATGCTGTGCCAGTTCAGAGCCTTGACTTTAAGGGCCTCGTGTGTTTCCACTTGCCCACTTGTGCCTCTCTCATATTGTAAAAACGGAGTGGGGACAGTGTCTGACCTCCTCCAATCCCACACAGGGGAAGGAGAACAAGATCAACAGCCCAAGGCTGATTCCTACTAGGCAAGGGTCAGACATGCCTCCTCTCTCTGCCATCTTTACCAATTCTGAAACCAATTGTCCCTCCCTACTTCTCTGCTGGGTTCGATAACTCATTGCAATGACCACACAGAACTCACAGATCATGCACGATTATGGGGTTTATTAGGGAAGTAACAGTTACACTTCAGGCTCAAGAACACTCAGGATAATGTTCTTCCATCAGGATAGCCTCTTCCCAGCTGTGCTTGCAGGCACGCCTCTCCCTGGCCCTCAGTCTCTGCCCAAAGGTGCTCAGCTTTCTCTCTCCATGGGCCAGGAAGCCCACCATGCTGTCTCCTGCTGCTGGGTCTCTCCTGCCACAGCTTCTCACTGCCTTCAGGGTTACAGCTTGCTCTGTCTCTCAGTCTCCTGCGTCCAGGAGCTTCTCAGCACGGGGACCCTGGGTCCGAAGGACGCGCTCTAGGCTCTTGGTTGTTCTTCCTTGGTGGTGGTAGGATCCTCCTCTCTACTCTGGAATTGGCTCTTTTTTAAGGCAGAACTGACAAATCCCCTTGGGTAGGCTACAATTACCTTATCACACAGTCCCGCCCAATCACCTGGACCATGGTTAGAAAGGCCGTACAAAAGTAATCAATCACACTGCACATATCCATGAGAAAAACATGTCCAGCTAGCCTTCTGAACCCAAAAGGAAAAAAAGACATGTGGAACAGAGCTGAGCCCAGCCTAGGTCAGACCATCTCACCACCAAGATGACCTGCAGTCCCATGAGCTTAAGAAAAGATGATTGCTGTATGCATTTTGCAGTTGTTACGCCCTGTAATCGAGGCCATAATTAGCTGATATATTTCTGAACTCTACTCTGTCTTGTAAAACCACTGAAAGTCTTACACTATTTTCCAGAGACTTTCCACAGAAATTTTAGCTCTCTGTCTTGCATAGCCCCAAGTTCTGCGAATATTCTTAGGAGAAAACGGACGATGTGCTTGAGGGTCCCCAAGTCTCTGCTAAAAGCTCAGCTGGTTCATTTGTCCCCCACCTGTGTCCCTCCATAGGTTCAATACCCAGATTCT
Organism: Trichechus manatus latirostris; assembly: GCF_000243295.1. Taxonomy (NCBI): domain Eukaryota; kingdom Metazoa; phylum Chordata; class Mammalia; order Sirenia; family Trichechidae; genus Trichechus; species Trichechus manatus. The sequence continues at coordinate 83,163 of NW_004444413.1, read as the reverse complement.
AAGTGTTCTAACTGCCTGGAATTGACAAATGCTCTCAGGTAAAAAAGGCTGCAGGAGTCAGCTCCCCTCCACTTCACATTGGCACAGCAGCTCTCTGCTGCCTTCCAAAAGACAATTTCTGATTATATTTGAATTCTCTAGTTATATTAATTGGGAGAACTGGTCTGCCAGTAGCTACTTCATTCTCCGCAGCAGTGAATGTTTACCATGATGTCCTGATATTAGAAAATCAATGGACATAGTTCAGTATATTTACAGATTAAAGGGGGAAAAAAAAGCAAAAAATTATCTCAAGGGATGTAAAACAAAGCATTTGATAACGTTTTACACCAATTACAGTCTACGCCTTCAGTAACCTGTCATGGGGAGAATATTCTTATTCTACTGAATAGTAACTAGCAAAACACAGCAGTGTGTGTTCAGTCTGCCATTATAAATGCACACTCACATGTTTAGTTTTTTTCTTAATTTTGGCTAAGAGAAGAATGCTATCCCATCGCTTTGTCATCAAAGCACATTTCATGGTCTATTAGGATGATCATACTTTCCCCATATTGGACCATCAGGTGAGCACCTCATTTATAAAGCTGCCTTTGTGTTTTATATTGCTTTTATATTTCCATTACAGTGTTTTAGAGTCAGAATGGACCTTAGATGGTGTCTTAGTCATCTAGTGCTGCTATAACAGAAATACCACAAGTGGATGGTTTTAACAAAGAGAAGTTTATTTCCTCACAGTCAAAGTAGGCTAAAAGTCCAAATTCAGGGCGTCAGCTCCAGAGGAAGGCTTTCTCTCTGTCGGCCTTCTTCTCTTCAGTGTTGCCCTGGACTAGGAGCTTCTCTGCGCAGGGACCCCAGGTCCAAAGGACACGCTCTGCTCCTGGCACTGCTTTCTTGGTGGTATGAGGTCCCCCACTCTCTGCTTGCTTCTCTTTCCTTTTATCTCTTGAGAGATAAAAGGTGGCGCAGGCCACACCCCAGGGAAACTCCCTTTACATTGGATCAGGGATGTGACCTGGGTAAGGGTGGTGTTACAATCCCGCCCTAATCCTCTTTAACATAAAATTACAGTCACAAAATGGAGGCCAACCACACAATTCTGGGAATCATGACCCAGCCAAATTGATACATTTTTGGGGGGACCTAATTCAAACCATGACAGATGGAGAACAGATTCTTGGAGAGGTGAAACGATAGATCCAAAGCCACAAATGAAGACACCAGCAAAGCCAGAACTAAACCCAAGTCTTCTAAGTCTCAGTTTAGTGCTGGATGCCAAACACCTTGTCTGAGGCTTGCACAAAACCCTGCAGTGTCCCTTACTCTTGATAGAAAGAAATAAATATTCTCCTCATTTTCAGCTTCGTCCGCTGTCTGACTACAATTTGGTTTTCTAATATTAAACCCCATTCTTGGCCTATGCAAAAACTCAGTCTGAGTCACATAGATCTACTTACGTTTTGTTTCTCTTTCTTTTTTTTCTGATTTAAAATTTTTTTTTTACTGTACTTTAGATGAAGGTTTACAAAACAAATAGTTCTCATTAAACAGTACACATATTGTTTTATGACATTGATTAACAACCCCATGACGGGTCAACACTCTCCCTTCTTGACCTTGGTTTCCCTGTTACCAGCTTTCCTGTCCCCTCTTGCCTTCCAGTCCTTGTCCCTGGGCTGGTGTGCCCCATTAGTCTCATTTTGTTTTATGAGGCTGTCTAATCATTGGCTGAAGGGCAAACCTCGGGAGTGCCTTCTTTACTGAGCTAAAAGGATGTCCAGGGGCATACTCTCGGGGTTTCTCCAGTCTCTGTCAGGCCAGTAAGTCGGGTCTTTTTTTGTGAGCTAGAATTTTGTCCTACATTTTTCTCCAGCTCTGCCCTCTATTGTGATCCCTGTCAGAGCAGTCAGTGGTGGTAGCTGGGCACCATCTAGCTGTACTGGACTCAGTCTGGTGGAGGCTGTGGTGGTTGTGGTCCATTAGTCCTTTGGACTAATCTTTCCCTTGTATGTTGTTTTCTTCATTCTCCCTTGTTCCTGAAGGGGTGAGACCAGTGAAGTATCTTAGATGGTACACTTTATATCTTGAGTACACGTCGCATCTTTTAAGCATTGAATTGTGATAGCGTCCTTGCGTGAAACACCATCTTCTAACTTCTCCATCTATCCCAGAAGTTCTCTGTTGAGTATTAAGCTCTTGTCTCTCAGCTCCAAACCTACTCTTCCACACTTTGTGATGCTGGACCTGGACTCCACAAAGCGCTTCTTCCCTTGCCAGTAGAGGATCAGTATTAGGCTCTGTCAGTAGGGGGCACTAGACGTATACAGAAGGCTAGAGAAAGAATAAGGGACTTGCTTCTTCAGATTTTGCTTCCTGTTCCTGTAAGGTTCACCCTAGCTTTTTTTTTTTTTTTTTTTTTTTTTTGATATAGAAGCAGCAGTTGGTTCCTGTTATCATTTTTTTTTTTCACACTTCCAGGACGAGCCTCATCTCCTCCCTCAGAAACTCCAGTGTCACTAGTCACTGCCCCCTCCTTAGAGGTCTGGGTTCCAGTTGTGTGGGTACCTCCTGTAAGTCTCTAAGTTCGAAGAACTCCAACTTCTTCCCTTAGTTCCCCCAGCCCTAGAGGTGGTAGTAGTTGTTCAATGTTACTGTAGTACTCCCCGTTTGCCTTTTCAATCCTACAATACCTGTTAAACTGATTCCTTATTATTTCTGTCAAAATAAGTAAAGTTTTCTGTTTTGTTGAATAGGCACAGACTGATAAAATCTCTAATAAGTTAATGTGGTAGATAGCTGGAAAAAAAAATCCTGAAATAGTGATGCATATATTCCATATTGTAAACTAGTAACAATTTTACTGGCAGAAGATATGAGTATTAAATGAAAGTTAAGTCTGTATATTTCAAAAACAATTATACTTAATGTATTTTTAATAAATCTAACTTCTGAATTTTCCTTTTAATTTAATTTGTTTTATTATCTGCTAGACCTTGTTACAGAGAGGGACCAAAATGTCAAACGTTAAGTAAAGTATAGGAGAAAAACACATAATTCCTCAAAAGTGGGAAGATTTTGTAAAGGGAGAAGAATATACTTATCTAATTCTTACAGCCTGCCTTTGACACGTGTAGACATTTCACCAAAGAAGATATACATATGGCCAACAAACACATGAAAAGATGCCCCACATCATTAGTCTTTAGGAAAATGCAGATAAAAACCACAATGAGATATCAATTCACACCCGCTAAGATGGCCATCATGAAAAAAAAAAAAAAAAAAGGAAAGAAAGAAAGAGAAGGCAACAGGTACTGGCGAGTATGTAGAGAAATAGAAACCCTCATCCATTGCTGGTGGGATTGTGGAATAGTACAGCTACTGTAGAAAATAGTTCGGCAGTTTCTCAAAAGTTAAACATAGAAGTACCATATGATCCAGCAATTCCACTCCTAGCTAGATACCCAGAAGAACTGAAAGCAGGGATTCAAACAGATACTTGTACACCAATGTTCATTGCAGTACTATTCACAATAGCCAAAAGATGGAAACAACCTAAATGTCCATCAACCAATGAATGGATAAACAAAATGTGGAACGTATAGACAATGGAGTATTACTCAGCCATAAAGAGAAGTGAAGTCCTGATAACATGCTACAGCACGGATGAACTTGAAAACATTATGTTGAGTGAAATAAGTCAGTCACAAAAGGACAAATATTGTATGATTCCACTATAGGGTCACTGTGAGTCAGAATCGACTCGATGGCAATGGGTTTGGGTTTTTGGTATATGAAATATCAGAACAGGCAAATGCATACATACCTCAGGTTATTATTAGGTTATTAGTGGCAGGTGGGAGAGAGGGAGATGAGGGAACTCACTGTGTAGGAGATACTGAGCTTCTGTTAAACGTGATGGAAAAGCTGGAAATGGATAATGGTGATGGTCGCCCAACAATGAACGTCACTAAATTGCACATGTGAAGAATGTTGAAAATGCAAATACTTTGTTATGAACGTATTTACCACAATAAAAAAGTTACATGTACGTGTGTGTGTGTGTGTGTGTGTGTGTGTGTGTGTGTGCGTGTGACAGAGAGAGAGAGACAGAGAGTGAGAGAGAAATCAGCCTAGAAGTTGCCTGGGCTCAAAGGTAGCCCATGGGGTTAAAGGACATCATTTTCTTAAAGACCAAGGAAGTCTAAATAGCTGGGTTAGACTGAGAAGAGAGGGCAGTTCTTTTATTTATTATTTTTCCAAGAAGGCATAAGATTGTAGTGTCTTGAGCAATGAGATTCTTGGCCCAGGGGCCAGGAATACCCCCTGCTGCTCCGTGGAATCCTACCCTAAGAGAGTGTGGGTTGGTGTGGTTATGTCTCCAGCTTCAGCAGAGTAGTTCAGGGACTCCCCGGGAAGGACAGGATGGAGAGGCTGGGAGACGAATGTCAGGAATTACCTTCCAGGTGCCTGAGTTGTTCCAGGAGTCACTTCCTGCTCCTCCCAGAGCCCTGGCTCACCAGAAGCCCAGTCAGTCAAGTGCCTATAAAATGCATCTCAGGCACCGCTCCTCATTGGTCCTGACACCTCAGGGATTCCCTGGTCCACATCTGGGGCTGACCCCCGTGAGTTGGTCTTTGGGAGCCCAGACAGCACAGCTGAAAGGAGGGAGCTGTTGGATATCACCAGGGGGAAGGGAAGGGGATAGAGGAAAGAGGAGGGGAGGAGTAGTGTTTTTGCCTTGGGTCTACTAGGACCCAGCCTGAAAATTACAGTCTCTGACTGGAAGGAGAGTGATTAACAAGTCTAAATTCTTGCCAGTGTTTGGTCTGTGGCAGCTGAGGCAGCCTGGATGGGAAGCGCTGACCCTAGGCCATTTACACCTCACAGACACATCTGTAGATGCTTGGAAAGGAAGGTTGATGCTTGGAGAGAAAATGTGATAGCCAATATTACCTTGAAATGGAATCTTTCTCCTTTTCTTTCCTCTACCTCAAATGTAAGTTCTTCCCTTCTTCCTCCTCCATCCTTCCTTCCTTCCTTCCCTTCTCTCCTTTAGTCTTTCTTTTCTTATTCAATTATTCATTCACTTACTTATTCATTGTTGTTGTTGTGTGCCCTTGTGATTCTTACTTGTAGGGACTCTGTAGGACAGAGTTGAACTGCCCGATAGGGTTTCCGAGGCTGTAATCTCTAAAGGAAGGAGCCCTGGTTGCACAGTGGTTAGGGGCTAGGCTGCTAACTGAAAGGTGGGTGGTTTGAACCTACCAGCTGCTCAGCTCCATGGGAGAAAGATGTGGCAGTCTGCTTCCGTAAAGATTACAGCCTTGGAAACCCTATGGGGCAGCTCTACTCTGCTGTATGGTCGCTATGAGTTGGAATTGACTTGATGGCAATGGGTTTGGTTTGAGAAGCTTTACAGGAACAGATTGCCAGTTCTTTTCTCCAGTGGAGCTGCTGTTGGGTTGGAACTGCTGACCTTTCGGTTGGGAGCCGAGTGCTTAACCATTGTGCCACCAGGGCTTCTATTTATTCATATATTCATCAAATATATATTGAGTTCCTATTAAGTGACAGGCACTGTTCTGGACCCAGGGATATAGCAATGTGCAAAACAGGGAAAAAATCTCCATTTATTGAACACCTTCTATGTTATGGATCTCTGGTGGCACAGTGGTTAAAAGGTCGGTTGCTAACCAAAAGGCTGGCCGTTCGAATCCACCAGCCGTTCTTTGGAAACACTATGGGACAGTTCTACTCTGTCCTGTGGAGTCATTGTGAGTCAGAATTTACTCAATAGAAACGGGTTTGGGTTTTTTTTGGTTTTCTATGTTACAGGAACTGAGCTGTATCCGAGAGTATAAAAATGAGCAAGACAGGGGCTTTGGCCTGAACTTTGTTTCTGTAGTCATGATTAACTCAACATATCAACAGCCTAGGGGTAGATTCTAAATAAAGATTTGGTAAGTCCATAAAACATCTGCATTGGTTTTAGGTTGACTGAACTCCCACCAAGGTGTCCTGCCAGCAAATCCAGCAGCCTTGCCAGCTTCCTTTTAAGGTCCTCACTACTAAGTGCCCCCCAAAGTGTCCTCCAAAGCACCCTCCCAAGTTGCCCTGCTCCAGGATCTTCCAGCTCTAGCTCTAGCTCCAGAGGTGCTGTGACTTCAGCTGACACTGGTACCAGAGCACAAGCTGTCACCACCGCTTTAGGGCCACTGCCTACCTGGGCTCTGAGCGTCAGATGAATAATTCAAAAGCCAAAGACCTGAACCAGTCTTGTGCTCTTCACCCATCACTCTGATTTCATCCCTTCATGAGCCCTTACCTGTAGACCTGTGACTTTGGGGCTGAGCTCAAACTTCCTTTCCCAACACCATTGCTCTGAAGGAGCTGCTTTGCCACAATAAATATTTTCAAGATCATCAATGTCTTGTGTTTTTGTTTTTTTAAGTTCATGTTTCTACTTGTTGGGAGGATGTTCTGCCTCTGTGTTTCCTATCTGGGAGACTAAGCAGAGGCCTTGAGCCCAGAACATGCTCTGGTATGGAGGCTGGGAATTGGGTCTCCCTATCTCTCCCAGTTCCCTCTCATTATCAGAGAAGACTTCCTCCGTGTACTGGACACACAGGAACTTTCTCTGGCTCTTGCTGTCTTGTCCATGCATGGACACCATATGGCACCTGGCCAACCCCACTTCTATATCTGTTCCTGGCAGGGAGGAAATGGGTTCTCCCTCAACTGCTGTACAAGACGGGGTGTCTGTGGAGCATCTGCCCTGCACCAGCCACCAGGGATAACTTGCTGGCCATGGGAGACTTGTAATGCTAGTGAAGCTGATCTCCCTCTGTCTCTTTTTGTGTGAGTAAAGCATTGTTTCATACACTGTCAGAGCATATGGTTTGCGCTTTTGTTGGTGACCTTGAACTTTGACACTATTCCATTTACTAAGTCCTACTCTTTCTCTGAATAGATTTCTAGGGTCTTAATTTTGACTGACTAGGAGAAAAATCAACCTACCAAATATAGGAAATCACTTTCTAAAAATACATATGTGCTTTGTTTTAATAAACCTAAAATTGGATATACTACACAAATAAATTAGGAACATACTGGTGTACTTGGGAGAATCTTATTATAAAAATATTTCCAAAATTTCCCTTTAAACAATCATATATTTTCTATGACTATTAAGGAAACAAGTCTCCAGGAATTGATGGAATATGAATTTTATTTTATGTATGTACAAAAAATTAATTTGGTTATTACTTCCTTAAAAGAACAAACAAAAAAAGACCAAACCTATTGCCGTTGAGTCAATTTCAACTCATAGTGAGCCTGTAGGACAGAGTAGAACTGCCCCATAGGGTTTCCAAGGAGCGGCTGGTGGATTTGAACTGCCCACATTTTGGTTAGCAGCTGCAGCTTTTAACCACTACGCCACCAGGGTTTCCGTTGCTTTCTTGGTGCCCTTATAATAAAATATGATTAACCTTTAAATTTGTGCTCCATCTTTGCTGCTGAGTTAGGTTTTTTTTAAATTGTGGTGTAGGTGAAGGTTTACAGAGCCAGTTAGTTTTCCATTGAACAGTTCATACGCAAATTGTTCCGTGACATTGGTTGCAATCACCGCAATGTATCAGCGCCCTCCACATTACCACCCTTAGTTCCCCATTTCCATTCGTCTGATTTTCCTGCCCCTTTCCACCTTCTCGTCATTGCTTTTGGACAGATGTTGCTCTTTTGGTTTCATATAGATGATTGTTCTAAGGAGTACTTTCCTCATTGGTGTTATTGTTTTATAGGCCTGTCTATCATTTGGAGCCCTGGTGGCACAGTGGTTAAGAGCTATGGCTGCTAACCAAAAGGTCAGCAGTTGGAATCCAAAACCAGCTGCTCTTTGGAAACCCTATGGGGCGTTCTACTCTGTCCTATAGGGTCTCTATGAGTCAGAATTGACTCAACGGCAACTGGTTTGGTTTGAGTTTTTTTATCCATTATTTGGCTGAAAGTTGATCTCCGGAAATGGTTTCAAGTTCGAAGTTAGAAGGGTATCTAACGGCCATAGTGTCAGGATCCTCCAGTCTCTCTCAGACCAGTAAATCTGGTCTTTTTTATCAATTTGAATTTTGTTCCACATTTTTTCCCACTTTAACTGGGACCTTCTATTGTGATCCTGGTCAGAGTGGTTGGTAGTGGTAGCTGGGGCACCATCTAGTTCTTCTGATCTCAGGTTAGTGGAGGCTGTGGTTCCTGAGGTGCATTAG
>NW_004444413.1:70655-73300 GCF_000243295.1 Trichechus manatus latirostris | reverse complement strand
ACAAAGTAAAATATTATAATGAAATGTGCAAAGACCTGGAGATAGAAAACTAAAAGGGAAGAACATGCTTGGCATTTCTCACACTGAAAGAACCGGAGAAAAAATTCAAGCCTTGAGTTGCAATATTGAAGGATTCTACCAGGAAAATATTAAATGATGCAGGCAACATCAAAAGAAGATAGAAGGAATACACAGAGTCACTATACCATAAAGAATTGGTCAACATTCAACCATTTTAGGAGATAGCATACGATCAAGAACTGATGGTACTGAAGGAAGAATTCTAAGCTGCACTGAAGACATTGGCAAAAAAAAGGCTGTCATGGATTGAATTGTGTCCCTCCAAAATATGTGTATCAATTTGGCTAGGCTATGAGTCCCAGTATTGTGTGATTGTCCGCCATTTTGTCATCTGGTGTGATTTTCCTGTGTGTTGTAATAAGGTGGGATAGGCGACAGTTGTGTTAATGAAGCAGGACCCAATCTGCAGGATTGGATTGTGTCTTGGGCCGATCTCTTTTGAGATATAAAAGAGAAGCCAGCACAGAGACAGGGGGACCTCATACCACCAAGAAAGCAGCTGCAGGAGCAGAGTGTGTCTTTTGGACCTGGGATTCTTGTGTGGAGAAGCTCCTAGTCCAGGGGAAGATTGATGACACCGATCTTCCTCCAGAGCTGACAGAGAAAGCCTTCCCCTGGAGCTGATGTCCTGAATTTGGACTTCTAGCCTACTAGACTGTGAGAGAATAAACTTCTGTTTGTTAAAGCCATCCACATGTGGTATTTCTGTTACAGCAGCACTAGATGAATAAGACAAAGTCTCCAGGAGTTGACGGAATACCAACTGAGATATTTCAACAAATGGATGCAGTTCTGGAAGCACTCACTGGTCTATGCCAAGAAATTTGAAAGACAGCTACCTGGCCAACTGACTGGAAGAGATCCATAATTGTACACATTCCAAAGAAAGGTGATCCAACAGAATTCAGAAATTATCAAACAATATCATTAATATCACACACAGGTAAAATTTTGCTGAATATCTTTATGAAATATGTTATGCCAATTGACCTAGATGTCCCCTGAAACAATGGTCCTTAGCCTTCAAGCCCAGTAATTCAGTCCTGCAAGATGTTTGATTATGTCTAGGATGTTTCCATGACCACGCTCCCTGTGTGCTCTATTACGTATATATATACACATACATATATATGAATATACATGCAGCACATACAAATACATATGTAGAAATATCCACAGCCAAATTTATATATGCACATGGGCGCACTCCCATACGCCCTCCCACACCTATTAAACATACCTATCTACCTATGTGGAGCCTTGTTGGCACAGTGGTTAAGAGCTTGGCTGCTAACCAAAAGGTCAGCAGATGGAACCCATCAGCAACTCCTTGGAAATCCTATGGGGCAATTCTACTGTTCTCTAGGGTCACTATGAGTCGGAATCAACTCGAGTGCACCTAACAACAACATCTGCCTATGTATCCTCTCATAAATTCTTGTTTGTTATTAGTGTTGTTGCAGGATTATATATGTTATAGTATTTACCATCATTGCCTTTTATTCTTGCATACCTCTCAGTGTCTTCCCTTGACTTGGTCATGTTGTGCTGACTTCCCCCATATTGTGTACTGCCTTTCCCTTCACCAAAGTTAACACATGTCTACTCTCTAGTAAGTGATTTTCTCTCCCTCCCCCTCCCATCCCTGATTACCATCAAAAAATATTTCTTTCTGTGTGTAAACTTTTTCTTGACTATTTATAATAGTGGGCTTATACGATATTTGTCCTTTTGTGATTGACTTATTTCACTCAGCATAATGTCCTCCAGATTCATCCTTGTTGTGAGATGTTTCACAGATTCATCACTATTGTTTATCGTTGTGTAGTGTTCCATTGTGTGTATTTACCACAGTTTGTTTATCCATTCATCCACTGATGGGCACATAGATTGTTTCCATCTTTTTGCTATTGTGAATAATGCTGCCATGAACATGGATGTACATATGTCTATTCTTGTCATGGATTTTATTTCTCTAGGATATACACCTAGGAGTGTGGGATTGCTGGATCCTATGGTATTTCTATTTCTAGCTCTTTCAGGAAATGCCAGACTCTTTTCCATAGTGGTTGTACCATTTTACATTCCCACCAGCAGTGTATAAGAGTTCCAATCTCCCCACAACCATGCCAGGATTTGTTGTTTTCTGGTGTTTTAATCTGTCCCATTATTGCTGGGGTGATATAGTATCTCACTGTAGTTTCGAGCTGCATTTCTCTAATGGCTAATGATTGCAAGCATCTTTTCATGTGCTTTTTAACTGTTTGAATGTCTTCTTTGGTGAATTGTCTTTTCATGTCCTTTTCCCATTTTTTAAGTGGATTGCTTGTCTTTTTGTTGTTGAGGTGTTGAAGTGTTCTCTAAATTTTAAATATTAGACCCTTGGTGGATATGTCATAGTTGATTTCTTTTTAAATTAATTAATTAATTTTTTTATTGTACTTCAGGTGAAGGCTTACAGAACAAATAGTTTCTCATGAAACAGAAGTGCACATGTTGTTTTATGACATTGGTTAACAACCCCACAACATATAAACCCTCTAACTTCTCAACCTTTTTTTTTT
>NW_004444413.1:68701-69777 GCF_000243295.1 Trichechus manatus latirostris | reverse complement strand
TTTTCACAATGTTAACTCTTTCTATCCATGAGCATGGTATGTTTTTCCATTTATGTAGGTCTCTTTTGGTTTCTTGCAGTAGTGTTTTGTAGCTTTCTTTGTATAAGTCTTCTACATACCTGGTTAGATTTATTCCTAAGTATTTTACCTTTTTGAGGGCTATTGTAAATAGTATTGTTTTCCTGATTTTCTTTTCAAGTTCTCTTTGTTGGTGTAGAGGAATCCAACTGATTTTTGTATATTTATATTGTATCCTGCTACTTTGCTGTAATCTTCTATTAGTTCTAGTAGCTTTCTTGTGGACTCTTTGGGGTTTTCTGTGTATAAGATCATATCATCTGTGAATAGGAGTAGTTTTACTTCTTCCTTACCAGTTTGGATGTGCTTTATTTCCCTTTCTTGCCTTATTGCTCTATCTAGGTCTTTCAGTACAATATTTAATAAGAGTGGTGATAAAGTTCATCCTTGTCTGGTTCCTGCTGTCAAGGAGAATGCTTTTAGTCTCTGTTCATTGAGCATAATGTTAGCTGTTGGTTTTTGTCCAGGCATGGGACAGTAACTTGAAATTTACCTCCAAAAATAGGGTGTCTAGAGACTGAAGAAAGAGGCAGGCAACTCCAGTGTGGTGACAAAGGAGTTTTATTAGGGAGAGTTATGTCCAAGTTGGTCCCGGGTGGCAGCAGGATCTAAGTAGATGAAGAATTTGGGAGTATTTCCTCATTTTCTATGTTTTGGAATAATTTGCATAGTATTGGTGTCAACTCTTCTCTGAAGGCTTGATAGAATTTTCTAGTGAAGTTGTCTGGGCCAGGGTTTTTTTGCTGGGGGAGGAAGGGAGAGTTTTTTTTTTTTTAAATTACCTCTTCAATCTCTTTTCTTGTTATGGGCCTGTTCACATTTTCTACTTCAGTTTGTGTTAGTTTGGGTAGGTAATATCTTTCTAGAAATTTTTCCATTTCTTCTAGGTTTTCAAATATGTTGGGGTATAATTTTTCATAATATTCTGTTATGATTCTTTTTATTTTAGTTGGTTCTGGCATAATGTCATCCATCTCATTTCTTATTTGATTATTTGT
>NW_004444413.1:64755-66681 GCF_000243295.1 Trichechus manatus latirostris | reverse complement strand
TTCCTCTCCATATGGAAGTTATGTAGCTACACCATTTATTACCCCCTTTTTTATTTTGAAGTGGTCTTTGTTTACAGATTGAGGTCTCCGGTTTCCTGTTTTCTCTCTTGTAGATTTATTTTATTTTTTTGTGAATTCTGTCTCGTTTGGTATCTGGGCAATGCCATGAGTCTTAATCTAGGGTTATTGTCTGATGTTGTTGGTTCACTGTCTGAATGACTCCCTTTAATATTTCTTGTAAGGTTGGTCTAGTTTTTACCAATTCCCTTAAATTCTGTTCGTATAGAAATGTCCTAGTTTCATCATCATATTTGAGAAACACTTTTGCTACATATATAATTCCTGGTTGGCAATTTTTTTTTCTTTCAGGGTTTTATATATGTCATACAATTGGCTTCTTGCCAACATGGTCTCTGCTGAGAAATCAGAGCTTAATCTTATTGGTTCTCCTTTGTAGGTGATAGTTCATTTTCCCTGCACTGCTCTGAGTTTTTTCCTTTGTCTTTGGTTTTGACAAGCTTGATTACCATATGTCTTGGTGATTTTCTTTTAGAGTCTCTCCTGTATGGGGTTTGTTGAGCTTCTTGGATGGATATATCCCATCTTTTATGATATTAGGGAAGTTTTCTGCCAGCAAATCTTCAAAAATTTTCTCTGTGAATTTTTTTTGTCTCCTCCTGTTCTTGAATTCCTATCAAGCATAAATGATTCCTCTTGTAGTGTCCCACATAACTCTTTGGTTTCTCCATTTGTCTTCATTGTTTCTCCTGAATGTTCCTCAAAGAAATTAGTATCAAGGGATTTGCCTTCTAATTTGCTGATTCTGTCTTCCATTGATTAAATTCTACTCTGACATTCCTCCACTGAGTTATCAATTTCTGAAATTTTGTTGTTAATCTTCTGGATTTCTGGTTGCTGTTTTGTATGGTTTCTAATTGTCTATTTTGTTCTTATACTGTTTTCTTGAATTCTTCTAGAATTTTTGTCTGTGTTTTCCTGGTTTTATCTGTGTTTTCCTTGACTCCTTCTAATCTGTTGGAGGGTCCTAAATAGAAGTGTTTTGAATTCCTCATCAATTAGTTCCATTACATTTTCTTCCTCAGAAAGGTTTTCTGACCCTTTAGTTTGGTCACTTGCTTGAGCCATTTTGTTCTGCTTCTTTACGGGATTTGATATTGTTTGTTGTCTTTGAGGCATTAAGGTGTTATTCTTATATTGACTGTATTTTTGTTTGCTTTGCCCTGATTTTCTGTTTTGTTTTGATATATCTGGGATGGCAGCTTGGGTGTGCTACTCAAGTTGCTGTCTGGCAAGACTGGAGTGCTCACCACCTTTTTCCAGGTAGGTGGGGTAGCAGCTGGGAGTGTGAAATCCTTGACAACTTCAGTATTTTCTGTGTTCATCATGATGTTGTTTATTGGCCCATTGTGAGGCTTTTGTTTTCTTTATGTTGAGGTATAATCTATACTGAAGGCTGTAGTCTGTGGGCTTCATCAGTATGTGCTTCAAGTTGTCTTCATTTTTAGCAAGCAAGGTTGTGTCATTTGCATATTGCGGGTTATTAATGAGTCTTCCTCTAATTCTGATGCCATGTTCTTCATATAGCCAGGCTTCTTGGACTATTTGTTGAGTTTACAGATTGAATAAGCAAGGTGAAATGATACAACACCATTGGACCACCTTTTCCAATTTTGAACCATGCAATATCCTCTTGTTCTGTTTCAATGACTTCCTCTGGATCCATGTACATGTTCCACATGAGCACAATTAAGTGTTCTGGAATTTTCATCCTTCATAATGTTATCCTGAATTTGTTATGCTCCACATGATACTTGCGAGACACCCTAGAATTGTCATTGAGGGAAGGCCTTGCGGTATAGTGTTAGGTCTTAAATAGAATCTCTACCAACATTTGAAAACCCCCCA
>NW_004444413.1:43884-46679 GCF_000243295.1 Trichechus manatus latirostris | reverse complement strand
GGGAAAGGCAATACAAATTTGGGTGAAGTCTGCACAATCTGACCAAGGGAAATGAAGATGTTAAGTATGCAAGAAAAAGGGACAATTTCTGTAAATGCTATAACATATACAATTTTGCAACAACACTTATAAAAAACAAAAACTATGTTTGTGGTTACATAGGTAGATATGTATGCATATATGTGTATAGGAAGGCATATATGAGCACATGTATAGGTGTATCTGTAGGCTTATGTATATAGATGTTTGTGTGTGATGCATATATATAGGCAGTCCCCAGATTACAAAAGATTTCCATTCCTAAACCAGTCTTTAAATCAAATTTGTACGTAAGTAGGAGCAGTGAGCTATGTAGGAGCACTTAGGTATGGTTCATATCTAATGTCAGTTAGTGAAATGATTGTCATACTATAGGTTTCTAGTATTATTTGAAAGTAGAGTGTTCCTATGAATACTTTAATAAGCCCAAATGGCAGACCCCCAAAATAATCTACCAAATCATACCAAATAACACATTCAAGCTAAAATAACACTAACATATAGTAAATGATATGATGAATAAATTGAGATAAAGCACATATGCTCACAGACATAGTTCAAAGTTATGGAGGTTTAATGCTGAGATGCTGAGTGTAGTTCCCGGGGAAGGAGTTTGGCCAGCAGGGAGACATGTCCTAGTTGAGACATAGACCCTGATGGCCGCCTCCTTCCGAGATTAGGGCTTCCACTCCCCGGGGAACCACCCTCCCCAGTTAGTGTGTCAAAGAGTGTCCAGCATCTCTGCCTCTCCAAAGGGCCGGGGAGCCACCCTCAGCCCTTCCTGCCAGCCCAGGGATTGCTGGGGTTAGATGGAGGGGGGGGGGACATGATGGCAGAGGCTCTGAGGGGCAAAGGGAGAAGCTAGCAAGAAGGCACCATATCACCTGCTCCCTCCGTCCTTCACAGGTGCCTGAGATCCAGGTCCCCAGAGAGGTTGGCAGATGGCAGATGGCAGATGTTGTGGGAGGGGCGCAACTGGCTTCTGTTCCAAGGAGTCTCCATCGCAGACTCTTTCTCCTAGGTTAAGGGGGTTAAGGCCAGCCCCCAGCTTACCTGCCCAGCGTATCTGGGAGGCTAGAGACTGTGAATCATGCCCTGCCTGGAGCCTGGAGGGGTGGGGCGAGTGGACACAAGAAGCACTGTGGGGTGGTGTGTGCTGGAGGAAAGGAGAGGGTCGCTGGGTGGGGAGAGCTGGTTGGAGACCCAAGACTCTGTCCTTTTCCCAGCCTCAGGGAGCTGCAGAAGGCCCTGACACCCGAGATGGGGGAAGACACTCTCACTGCTCAGGGCAAGTGCTGTCTGTTTGACAGTTTGCTGCAAAACAAACCTTGGAGACTGTTTCCTCTTCGAATTTCTCTCCGTTAGTGAAAACAAGTACCAACGTAGGTCTTCCTAAAAGTGAAGTAGGGTAAAGGGAACTTTCAGAAATTGAGGACACCTGTGTATAGCTTATCGTGTGCCTTTCAATGCTTAAAACACATTAAAGAAACACTTCTAGATACATTTAAACACTTTGAAAATAATCATACAGTAACAATAATAATGTTTTGATGAGCGTCACAAAGTAGCGCCGTTTGTTATTACGAACCATTGCATGTACCTCAGATTTTTAATATAATAGGCTTTACTGGGGTTGGTTCATAACTATGGGTTATATGTAAGTTGGATGTTTCTAACTCGGGGACTGTCTGTATTCATATATATAATAAAGCACATAGGGGCACAGTTATGAAGACTTTCTAGACATATCCAAACACCTCTCGGGATTGGTTTACTGTGTCAAAAGGCTTAGGACCAAAGTCTTGTGGGACAACTCAGTCAATTGACATAACATAGTTCATAAAGATAATGTTCTATATCCTACATGGGTGAATAGCACCTGGGGTCTGAAAAGCTTGCGAGTGGTCATCTAAAATACAACAATTGGTCTCTACTCATCTGGAGGAAACAAGAAGGAAGGGAACCAAAGACTCAATGAAGAAACCAGTTTACTTGAACCACAGCCTCTTTTAGCCTGAGACCAGAAGAACTAGATGGTGCCTGGCTACCAATATCAACTGTTCTGACCAAGGACACATTAGAAATTCCCAAATAGAATGGGACAGAAATTTAGTACAAAAGTCAAATTTGTATAAAAGACCGGAATTACTGAACCGATAGAGACTAGAGGAGCCCCCCAAAACTATCACCCTAAGATACCCTTTGAAGTTGGAATTAAAGCTCCTCCTGGAGGTCATGTGTCAGCCAAATAATAGATTGGCTTAAAAAATAAACAATATCACCTGTGAGCAATGTGTTTCCTTAAACAATCAACTATGTTGGCCAAACGGTCAGCATTTACCCATAAGCAAAGATGAGAAGGCAAGCTAGGGCAGGAAAGCTAGATTAATGGAAATAGAAGAAACAGAATGGAAACAATGAGAATGCTGACACATTGTGAAAAGTGTAAACAATGTCATAGAACAATCTGCATAAAAATTGTTAAATGGGAACCTAATTTGTTGTGTTAACTTTCACCTAAAAGACAAAAAATATTAAAAAAGATAAAGCCTATTGCTGAACGGGGGACTAGAATAAGATATGTTTTCTATCAAATTCCCAAAATAGAAGTAATTCTTTCCCAATATCCTTTTAGACTTTATTCAGTATTTCCATGTGGACGAATTTGGATGGGGAGACTGTACTATACAGGCTGTGTGATGGTTAAGATTGTATGTTAACTTGGCTGGGCCATGATTCTCAGTGTTCACATGTGA
>NW_004444413.1:41417-43158 GCF_000243295.1 Trichechus manatus latirostris | reverse complement strand
TCAGAAAGGTTTTCTGACCCTTTAGTTTGGTCGCTTGCTTGAGCTATCTTGTTCTGCTTCTTTATGGGATTTGATATTGTTTGTTGTCTTTGAGGCATTAAGGTGTTATTATATTTATTGACTGTATGTTTGTTTACTTTGTCTTGATTTTCTGTTTTGTTTTGATATATCTGGGATGGCATCTTGGGTGTGCTACTCAGGTTGCTAGTTTGGCAAGAATGGAGTTCTCACCACCTCTTTCCAGGTAGGTGGGGCAGTGGCGGGGAGTATGAAATCCTTGACAACTTCAATATTTTCTGTGTTTATCATGATGTTATTTATCGGCCGAGTTGTGAGGATTTTGTTTTCTTTATGTTGAAGTATAATCTATACTGAAGGTTGTAGTCTTTGGGCTTCATCAGTATGTGCTTCAAGTTGTCTTCATTATTGGCAAGTATGGTTGTGTCATTTGCATATTGCAGGTTATTAATGAGTCTTCCTCTAATTCTGATGCCATGTTCTTCCTATAGTCTAGCTTCTCAGACTATTTGTTGAGTTTACAGATTGAATAAGCAAGGTGAAATGTTGCAACACCTTTGGACCACCTTTTCCAGTTTTGAACCCTGCAATATCCTCTTGTTCTGTTTGAATGACTTCCTCTGGAACCATGTACATGTTCCACATGAGCACAATTAAGTGTTCTGGAATTTTCATTCTTCATAATGTTATCCTTAATTTATTATGCTCCACATGATACTTATAGACACCCTAGAATTGTCACTGAGGGAAGGCCTTGAGGTATAGTGTTAGGTCTTAAATAGAATCTCTACCAACATTTGAAAACCCCCAATAGAACAGCCCCAGCTGCCTGAATGTCTACAGTTAGTAATTATATATATTAGTTTCATTTCTTAGTCCTGTCTTCCCACTGGAATATAGTCCTAGGTGGGCAGAGATTAGCTCTCTTTATATCATGTTGGATCTGCAGATTCGGCCAGATAATCAATAAGCACTTGCTAGAGTGTATGGTAGTGAATTCATAAGCTCTGATTCTTGATCTTTTGGTGAGTCAGTTCAAGAAAACCTTTCAATTTTCCACTTTGGAGATGCTTTGCTCTTTTTATTCACCCTAGCATACTCCTCTCTCATTTATTCTCATAAGACCTGCTTGATTTTGACTTAATTTGCTCAGCAAATTTCCTTGGGAATAGTTCCTTGGTCAAGGGCATTCCGGGGCATGAATATACAATGGTTGCTTAAGGGTTCACTAATCTTAACCCATTTATCCAGAACACCAACTAATTCTAATCATTAAAATGATACTAATACAGGATACAAAAGGCCATAGGTTGTGAGGTCTTTGGGATATGTGTGTGTGTGTGTGTGTGTGTGTGTAGTGATGCTATCTCTGGTGAACAAAATAATGTCCCCCCAAAGCAATCAGTTCCTATCCCTGAAACCTATAAACATTACCTTAAAAGGAATAAGGACTTTGGTAGATGTAATTAAGTGCAAGATCTTGAGATGAAGAAAATGTCTTGAATTATACAGGTGGGTTCTACTAGGCAGAATGAGATTCTTATGACACAGAGAAGAAAAGGCAATGTGAAGATGGAAAAGACAATAATTTGAAGATGATGGCCTTGTAGATATGTCCACAAGCTAAAGGAAGATATGTCCACAAGCCAAGGAATCTGGCAGCTACCAGAAACTGAAGAGACAAGGGACAAATTCCCTCCTCGAGCTTCCAGAGGGAGTGTGG
>NW_004444413.1:36462-39946 GCF_000243295.1 Trichechus manatus latirostris | reverse complement strand
TTTCAGCTTGTAGGCAAGCACAAATGGTTGTGCCACCCAGGGGCCTTATGTTTGCATATAATTTCATGTAAATGCAACACACACACTCACACACACACACACACACACACACACCAGGCACACATACAGCTTTGCTTCCTCACTTACACCATGGTTACAAACATATCTGTCCAAGACAATGAGGATATTGAGGATGATATCACAAGAAAATAGTTCAATGAACCAATGTGTTCCATTCTCATTGGGAAGGAGATTCAGAACTACATAATTATACAAATTCTATGCATTTGTACTTATTATGTGACATGTACTCTTCTAAAGGCTTAATGTGTGATTTCTTCATTTACACAACAATCTTACTAAATAATTACAATGATTAGCTACATTTATCAGATGCAAAAATGGAGACACACAATGTAAGAACTTGCTTTATGTTTTATAGCAAATATCTGGTTCTCAGAATTCAAACCAAACTAGTTCAGCTCCGGAACCATGCTCCTAACCAGTACTCTGTAGTTGAACTGGGAAGGCTCTCGCTATTTATAATACGAGAAATCCAGACAGTTTAGGGTAAGTTCTTCTCCTCAAGTTAGACTCAGAGCAACTGTTGTCTTCTCCTCTGCCTCCAAGAACTATTGTTTCTGGGCTAGTTCCCACACTGCACAGAATTCCTTTCTGTTTCTCATGCCCTTCTCTTCTTCTTTGTTCCCCTGTCCTTTCATAAACCCATTCTCCCAGTGAGGCTCTATTTGCCTGCCCTGCTCCTGCTCAGAGCCCCTTCCATGGCTCCCATGGATAAACTCACGATAATGACAGATGAAGAAAAGGCTAGGTCCCTGACAAGGCAAAGCAGAATCTCTTATATAAGGGGTCCTGGACCAGGCTCCAGGTTGTGTACTAGCTGCAAGAGGAGGGGATGTGAGTCTTACACATAAGGGTACACGTATCCTCATTCCTGATATTCTAGTCTCCTTCTCTCTTCCTTCCCTGGAAAGTCTTGGAAGATTCCAGGCTGCCTAACTCATCTCCTGAAGCTAGATATGACTTCAGTAAGTATGGATCCATTTTCAACGGCTGTAGGTATCTAGGTCACTATATATCCATCCTTTCTTAGGAAACTGTAGGTCACACCCTTCTCTCCAGGCCTGCTCTATGAGTTGGGGTCTCTGGATTTGGATTATCTGTTTACCGTGGGTAGAAGAGGTTGGAAAGAATTGCGATATGTATTTTCCAGGAAGAAACTATAAAGTAAGTGGAAGATAGAGATGAATGGTCGGCATTGGTTAGGTCTCATAACTGGTGAATAAGAGAGGTGATCCCACAAAGAGAGACCAGGTTTGGGAGGTGAGTAGGTCTGGTGGTAGAATAAGTTTAATGTTACAGCAAGATCTTTGTATCTTTAGGAGAAATTTGGCAGGATAAACTTGCAGGTTAGCGACTTTCTTGGTAATGGAGTGGTGATTCAAGGGAAGTATCTCAAATACCTCCCAGGTCATTCTTCTAATAACATTTAATTCATCTATCCATTCATCTAATCAGCATTCCATGGATAATTGCTAGAGTCACCAGATAAGGAACACCTGGAGTTCTCAAGTTCTGGTGTTGTGATGCGATGGGTTGAGATGTGATGGTAATATGGCGACTGTAGGTTTAGACCCAGAATACCTAGAATTCTTATATGCTGGTGCCAAAGGCCATGATGAGCTGATTCCCAACACTGGCTGTTTATGTTAGATCACAGAAGGATACACAGAAGGACTTTTTACCTCCTGATATTGGCTTTTTGGTGTTGGGATGCCCTTCAGCTTTGTAGCCTTCTATCCAACCCCTCATCCACATTTCTGAGCTTGTGCATGGCCATGAAAACATGCGTCCGTACACACAGATGTATACACATACCCAACCATAACGGCACAGCTTTTGCATTCTCTTCCTGTATTGTTACTATCATCTCTGTCAGCAAGAATGAGGAAACCTAGAATGAAATCACTGAGGGCATTGTCACATGAACCAGTGTCGCAGGAAACCTATTGGGAAATGGTGGCTCAGGCAATTCCAGTCCCTAAACCTCATCTTCTTTTATGCACATGGGTTTCACAGTAGTCTTCAGAATGCCCACTGGACTGTGAATGCCTGGAGGTCACAACACACATGTTGCTTCAATAAACCTAAGTGTTTGGGCAGAACATGTACTCAGCACCTGGTAGGTGTTCAAACAACGTTCTTGTAATTAAATGTGTATGTTCAAAAATAAAAATTTTTCACAATTTACCTGAAAACCCTCAGAGTAGGGGACTATATATGAGACTAGGTAATGAAAAATTTTAAGAAAGACCATATACTAGTCAGATCGAAATGTAAACATCATATACTCTCACCCGCTAGACTAGGGGTATGTGAAGGAAGAGATTGTCTCTCTTTTTCCAAGGTGTATTCCCAGTTCATACGATACATTAGTTCACAGTAAATATTTGATGAATGAATAAAACGAATCAATGACTGGTTGAATGAGTCTGATTCAAATCTGACTATCCTCTCATTCAATAACAAGATTAAGTAAACCATTTAATTACCATCATCCTCGGGCTAGAAATAATTTTGTTTCTTAGAATCCCAAAGGCATAAAGTCATTTTTTAGAATTTTCACTAGCCTAATAATGTTTTGAAATAAACTTCCTGAGGACAAGAACTGAATATTTGCCATCTCTCTGTCTCACACACTGACCAGACAAAGTGTCTGGATCTAGCAAAGATTCTTTACAAATTGATGCTCACTAAGAATCTTCTTTGTGCCTTCTCAGGTCCCAACAATTCAGTGAGGAAGGTACTAAGCTGCCTCTTTTACAGTTGAGGTTTTATATCGTCTTAATGAAGATCTGGAGGCACCCCAGATCATAAATGGCAGAGTTATAATTTGAACACTGATCTCCTGATTGCCATTTGGTTGAATATTGCTTTATTAGTCAGGGTTCTCCAGAGAAACAGAATAGGAGATCTATCTACCTACCTAACTACAGCTACCTGCCTACGTACTACCTACCTACCTACTACCTACCTACCTGCCTACTACCTATCTACCTACCTACTACCTAGCTATCTACTACCTACCTACCTCCCGACTTCTTATCTACCTGCCTACTACCTATCTACCTATTTGTCTATCAAGAGAAATTTATTTTAAGGCGTTGGCTCACACAACTGTAAGGCCTGGTAAGTCCAAAATCCACAGAATGGGTAGGAGGCTGGAAACTCAGGGAGAACTATGTTACGGTCTTGAGGCAGAATTCCTTTTCTCCAGGAAACCTCAGTTTTTGCTCTTAAGGCCTTCAGCTGATTGGATGAGTTCCATCCATATTATTGTGGGTAATCTCCTTTACTTAGAGTCAACTGATTGTAAATGATAATCACATCTAAAAAATTTCTTCACAGCAACATCTAGACTAGTGTTTGACAAAACAACTGGGCACTATAGCCCAGCCAAGTT
>NW_004444413.1:33716-34908 GCF_000243295.1 Trichechus manatus latirostris | reverse complement strand
CAGGCCTTAGGCATCATAGAGAAACACTTATGAAGCAACCTCGAGGCAGGGACCTACCCCAGGTTGATGCTTCTCCTGTTCTCGCTTCTCTTTTCATGGGGCAGATGACCCTATGAAAGAGTTCTGTGTGTTCTAATGTCCCGAGTCCAGCCTGGATCCTGATCATCTCTTCCTTCTTTACTTTATACAACAATAAATCTCCTATTGCATATTCACAAAATATGCTGGTCTTTGTCAATTCTTTCATTCTTGGCAAGTCCCTGAAGCCCAGAGTTCCAGCAACACACTCAGGCTGGCTTGGTAAGAGTACAGTGTGAGAAAGGGATAAGCTAGAAAGAGTTTCTAAGGAATCAATCCTCTAAGAGCAAGCTTGAAGTAGAGCTTTGCAATGGGATTATCTCTGCACGCTCCAGCCTCTTGGCCAGGTGGTGACCGGAAGGGCCTGGGATCCCCAGGGCTGAGCACTTTCGACTGCGAGCCTCCCGGGTAGCTTAACCCACCATGCTGAAAATGATTTTCATCTTCTCCGTGTGCCGTGATTTAACAAAATTTGACAATTCTTTGGAATTCTAGGCAGATGGACAGAGGTTTATTCAACAGAAATCTTCTCATTTGATAAAAAAATGCTTGGCATAGAATTAAAACCCTGATCTACTTCTGAAAGATCAGCCACTGAGAACACCATGGAGCACAGCTCTCCTGTGAAACTCATGGGGTCGCCATGAGTCAGAATGGACTTGATGGCAACTGGTTAGGGGCAAGCTTATGTGACAACACATTGCCACTTACTTGCTTGCCCGGGAGAGTAAGTTTGCCTACCTCTTGCTTTTATTCATGCTTCAGCCCGTCCTCTGAACAGGTATGAAATAAACTGTTCAACAGTATAAGGCTTGATAAGCACCCAAGTAGGAATCTACCCAGTCCCACCGGCTCAGTCCATTGCTTAGTGGAAGTAGAGAGGTCTGAGGGTGACAGGATGGAGTGTGGGCAAATACCCCAGAGACTGGAGAAACCCCAAGACTATGGCCCCCGGGCCCCTTTTAGCTCAGTGGTGAAGTCACGCCCGAGGTTCACCCTTCAGCCGAGGTTTGGACAGTCCCATAAAACAAAATGGGACTAATGAGGCACAGCAGTCTAGGGACAAGGACCAGAAGGCAGGAGGGGAGAGGAAAGCTGGTGATTGGGAAGCCAA
>NW_004444413.1:31055-32414 GCF_000243295.1 Trichechus manatus latirostris | reverse complement strand
GAAAATTGCCATACTCTTTGTCCCAACAATTTAATTTTTTAAATTTTTTGGTACTAGTCAACTGCTTGTACATGCAGACAAGAACATCCATAAAGGCAGGTCTACAGCAGAATTTATACTTAGGGAATATTCAGTACTAGTGTAAATGTCCAGTGTTAAGAGAAGAGATACATAAATACCGACATCTTACTCAAGAAATATAAGGGAAAGGGAGGAGAAAGAAAAGGGTGAGGCTGAAATTGCCAAGACTATGACCTTCCATAAACATCCTCTTTACCACCGACACATGTTCAGGTGATGGCAACAGGTATGGAAGCAAGAAGAGACAGAAACTGACCAAGAGGTTTGGTCACCACAATCACCATCATCATCATCAACATCAGTAACAGCAGCATCAACAACTTAGTATAAGTTCATCTCTAATTTGCATTTCAGCTGCTTTCTAAAAGTGATCTTTCTGTACCCTCAAGGAAAAATACTTTCATTCTTTTGTTTATCTATTCACCACACGGTTACTGGAGACTTCATATAAAGGCCCTGGGTGGTGCAAATGGTTAACACGCTAAGCTGCTAAGCAAAATGTTGGAGGTTTGAGTCCACCTAGAGGCACCTTGGAAGAAAGTTCTGGTAATCTACTTCCAATTAATCATCCATTGAGATCCGTATGGATCACTGTTCTACTCTGACGTACATGGGGTTGCCATGAGTTGACTCAAGGTCAACTGGTGATTCGTATAAGATGGGCATTTTGTATTGAATATACAGCTTTTAGATTAGTGGAACAGATAGAAAATTAAACATTTAGAATAAAGACCAGGTATAGAAGCACTTAACAGGGAATCTAAGTTAGTCTGAGGTCAGGTCTTCTTCCTTTAATGAGAGCAATCTACCCCTTCTTCGCCAGCATTGTCCAGGACTTCTTGGGCTTTTTTCGCGATGAGAAGATCCTTTATTTATCAGCCCCTTCCACATTCGCATAAGCTCTGGCATGTCTGTATTTGTATTTTATCTTGTTTCTGTGTACATGTCTATGTTAGAAATTCGGTTTGGCTGCTAGTGACAGAATTCTGAAGTAACAGTACTTAAATAGAGGATTATTTTATTTTATAGACCATAGAATTAGAAGGGATGCAGTCCAGAGCTGTTTGGGAGCTCCATGATGTCATCAAAGACCTGGAATTTTCCCTTTTCTCTTCTGTCATTCTAAGTGCTGGCTTCCTTCCATAAAATTACCAGAGCACTGGGTGCTGGGGCTCCGATTATGTCTGGGGCCCAGGTGGGAAGAAGAGAAGGGAGTGGCTATAGGGTGTCAACCAGCTCAGAGGGCCCATTCATTAAGCTTTCCTAAAGCTCCACCTT
>NW_004444413.1:26860-28470 GCF_000243295.1 Trichechus manatus latirostris | reverse complement strand
CTCATTTTCTAGTTTCTTTATGGCTGGAGGTAGATTTGCAGTTAGGGGTCTGAACCTCTTGAGGTCATGCTAATCTCTTTCCAGTTTTCTGGAAGGGGAAGACTACCTGAAGTAACACTTGAAAGTATTGACTTCCAAAATCTTGAGCAAACACCTTATATTTAGATACTTTTCAAGGAGACCGAGAAAGATTTTACAATTACAAGCTATTGAAAGGGAATTCTGAAAGAACCAGGGACAAAGGGAATTCTTCCCTGATTTTCAACAGGGAAAATTTGTTGCAATCAACTCCATGACAACTAACAACAACAATGAATTTTCAATTGAAGGTCCCTGGATGGTACAGTTAAGTGCTTGGCTACTAAGCAAAAGGTTGGCAGTTTGGACCCACCGCGAGTTGCCTCAGAAGAAAGACATGGCAATCTGCTTTCGGAAAGGTCCCAGCCATGTAAACCCTTTGGAGTGCAACTCAGTCACAACTGGTTTGGTGCTTTGGTTTTATTTTCAATTTGTGTTTCTCCTTACACTCCTGAGGAAAGGCTGCACAGGCCACTGGAGGTTTTCCCTCCATATCTGTGCAGTAAGTTCGTATCAAGTCTAGAGTGAGCCTGCAACATAGACTCTCCTCTGCTTCCAATTCCCGGTGCTCACATGTCAAGGCTTAGAAACCTACAGGTGACCAATAACCACAGAAAAAATTGAAGAGGTCATAAAAAATGCTCCCAACAAAAAAAAGCCCTGGCCCTGATGGCTTCACTGGAGAGTTCTACCTAACATTAAGAGAAGAGTTGACACCAATTCTACTCAAACTATTCCAGAACATAGAGAAGGAAAGAATACTCCCTAATTTATTCTATAAAGGCAGCATAACACTGATATCAAAGCTGGGCAAGGACATCACAAAAAAAGAAAATTACAGACCAATATCCCTCAGGAGTATTGATGCAAAATTTCTCCATAAAATTCAACAGTATGTCAAAAAAATAATACTTCATGATCAGTCTGGATTCATACCAAGGATGCAAGGGTGATTCAACATTAGAAAATCAGTCAAAGTAATTCACCACAGAAATAAAACAAGGGAAAAGAATCACATGATTATCTCAATTGATGCAGAAAAGGCATTTGATAAAATCCAACACTTTTTCCTGATAAAAACTATCAGCAAAATAGGCATAGAAGGAAATGTCGGAACCAGTCAAGGATGCCCATTATCATCACTCTTACTCAATACTATACTGGGAGTCGTAGCCAGAGCAATAAGTCAAGAAAGGGAATTAAAGTGAACCAAATAGACATATGCATACCTATGTTCATTGCAACATTATTCACAATAGCAAAAAGATCGACACAACCTACAAAAAAATCAAACCAAACCCATTACCGTTTTGTTGATTCTTACTTATAGCAACCACATAGGGTTTCCAAGGTTGTAAATCCTTATGAAAGCAGACTGCCACATCTTTCTCCCTCGGAGCCCCTGGTGGTTTTGACCCAACAATCTTCCGGTTAGCAGTCGATCACTTTACCCACTGTGCCACAACAACCTAAGTGCCCATCAATGGATGAATGGATAGACAAACTGTGGTACATACATACAATAGAATACT
>NW_004444413.1:21493-25924 GCF_000243295.1 Trichechus manatus latirostris | reverse complement strand
TTTGGACAGGTTGTCAGGAGGAATCAATCCCTGGGGAAGGACGTCATGCTTGGTGACTGCAACAATGGGCTCAAGCAGAACAAGGATTGTGAGGATGGTGCAGGACCAGACAGTGTTTTGTTCTGTTATACATACGGTCGCTATGTGTCAGAAACAACTCGATGGCACCTAACAACAAAAACAGCATAAAGAATACGGAGGAGTTTGCTAATCATCTTATGACATGGATGAATCTGGAGGACATTATGCTGAGTGAAATAAGTGCATAACAAAAGGACCAATATTGAATGGTTCCACTTTTATAAAAAGTGAAGAATAGGTATACACACAGAAAACAACATTCTTTGATGGTTACCAAGGATAGGAAGGAATAGGAGGAGGAATCCCTTTTGAGATAGTAGACACTTGTTATTTTTGGTGAGGGGAAAGGCAATACAAATTTGGGTGAAGTCTGCACAATCTGACCAAGTGAAATGAAGTTGCTAAGTATGCAAGAAAAAGGGAAATTTCTCTAATTGCTATAATATATACGATTTTGCAACAACAGTTATAAAAAGAAAACCTATGTGTGTGGTTACATAGGTAGATATGTATGCATATATGTGTATAGGAAGGCATATGTGAGCACATGTATAGGTGTATCTGTAGGCTTATGTATATAGATGTTTGTGTGTGATGCATATATATAGGCAGTCCCCAGATTACAAATGAGTTCCATTCCTAAGCCTGTATTAAATCAAATTTGTACGTAAGTAGGAGCAGTGAGCTATGTAGGAGCACTTAGGTATGGTTCAGATCTAATGTCAGTTAGTGAAATGATTGTTATACTACAGGTTTCTACCATTATTTGAAAACAGAGCGTTCCTATGAAATCTTTCATAAGCCCAAATGGCAGACCCCAAAAATAATCTACCAAATAATACCAAATAACACATTAAACCTAAAATAACACTAACGTATAGTAAAAGATATGATAAATAAATTGAGAGAAAGCACAGATGCTCACAGACACATTTCAAAGTTATGGCGGTTTGATGCTGAGATGGTGAGCGTAGTTCCCGAGGAAGGAGTCTGGCCAGGACGGAGATATGTCCTAGTTGGGACATCGACCCTGAGGCCCACTTCCTTCCGAGATTAGGGCTTCCACTCCCCGGGGAACCACCCTACCCAGTTCGTGTGTCAAAGAGTGTCCAGCATCTCTGCCTTCCCAAAGGGCCGGGGAGCCAACCCCAGCCCTTCCTGGCAGCCCAGCGATGGCCGGGGCTAGGTGGAGAGGGGTCAACATGATGGCAGAGGCTGTGAGGGGCAAGGGAAGAAGCCAGCAAGAAGGCACCATATCACCTGCTCCCTCTGTCCCTCACAGGTGCCTGAGATCCAGGTCCCCAGAGAGCTTGACAGATGGCAGATGGCACATGTTGTGGGAGGGGCGCAATTGGCTTCTGCTCCAAGGTGTCCCCACCACAGACTCTCTCTCCTAGGTGAAGGGGGCTAAGGCCAGCCCCCAGCTTACCTGCCCAGCATATCTGGGAGGCTGGAGACTGTGGATCATGCCCTGCCTGGAGCCTGGAGGGGTGGGGAGAGTGGACAAAAGAAGCACTGTGGAGTGGTGTGTGCTTGAGGAAAGGAGAGGGTCATTGGGTGGGGAGAGCTGGTTGGAGACCCTACACTCTGCCTTTTTCCCACCCTCAGGGAGCTGCAGAAGGCCCTGATACCCGAGATGGGAAGACACTCTCACTGTTCAGGGCAAGTGCTGTCTGTTTGACAGTTTGCTGCAAAACAAACGTTGGAGACTGTTTCCTCTTCGGATTTCTCTCCGTTAGTGAAAACAGGTACCAATGTAGGTCTTCCTAAAAGCGAAGTAGGGTAAAGGGAACTTTCAGAAAGTGAGGACACCTGTGTATAGCTTATCGTGTGCCTTTCAATGCTTAAAACACATTACAGAAACACTTGCAGATACATTAAAACACATTTAAAATAATCTTACAGTAACAATAATAACGTTTTGATGAGCGTCACAAAGTAGCACCCGTTTATTCTTACGAACCATTGCATGTACCTCAGATGTTTAATATAATAGGCTTTACTGGGGTTGGTTCATAACTATGGGTTGTATGTAAGTTGGATGTTTCTAACTCGGGGACTGTCTGTATTCATATATATAACAAAGCACATAGGGGCACAGTTATGAAGACTTTCTAGACATATCCAAACACCTCTCGGGATTGGTTTACTGTGTCAAAAGGCTTAGGACCAAAGTCTTGTGGGACAACTCAGTCAATTGACATAACATATTTCGTAAAGATAATGTTCTATATCCTACATTGGTGAATAGTACCTGGGGTCTTAAAAGCTTGCGAGCAGTCATCTAAAATAAAACTATTGGTCTCTACTCATCTGGAGGAAAGAAGAAGGAAGGGAACCAAAGACTCAATGAAGATACCGGTTCACATGAACCACAGCCTCTTTTAGCCTGCGACCCGAAGAACTAGATGGTGCCTGGCTACCAACATCAACAGTTCTGACCAGGGACACAGTAGAAATTCCCAAATAGAATGGGACAAAAATGTAGAACAAAAGTCAAATTCCTATAAAAGACCAGACTTACTCAACCGATAGAGACTAGAGGAGCCCCCCAAAACTATCACCCTAAGATACCCTTTGAAGTTGGAACTAAAGCTACTCCTGGAGGTCATGTTTCAGCCAAATAATAGATTGGCTTAAAAAACAAACAATATCACCTGTGAGTAATGTGTTTCCTTAAACAATCAACTATATGAGGCCAAACAGTCAGCATTTGCCCATAAGCAAAGATGAGAAGGCAAGCTAGGGCAGGAAAGCTAGATTAATGGAAACAGAAGAAAGAGAATGGAAATAATGAGAATGCTGACACATTGTGAAAAGTGTAACCAATGTCATAGAACAATTTGTATCAAATTTGTTAAATGGGAACCTAATTTGTTGTGTAAACTTTCACCTAAAAGACAAACAAATATTAAAAAAGATAAAGCCTATTGCTGAACGGGGGAATAGAATAAGATTTGTTTTACACCAAATTCCAAAAATAGAAGAAATTCTTTCCCAGTACTCTTGTAGACTTTATTGAGTATTTCCATGTGGACCAATTTGGATGGGGAGACTGTACTATACAGGCTGTGTGATGGTTAAGAATGTATGTTAACTTGGCTGGGCCATGATTCTCGGTGTTAGTATGTGATCACCCCCATGATGGGATGTGCTGTGAGTAACCAATCAGTTGAAAGCGAGTTTCCTTGGGCGTGTGGCCTACATCCGAATATAAGCATTGGCTTCTTGCCAACATGGTCTCTGCTGAGAAATCAGAGCTTAATCTTATTGGTTCTCCTTTGCAGGTGACAGTTTCTTTTTCCTGCACTGCTCTCAGTTTTCTCCTTTGTCTTTAGTTCTGAAAAGGTCGATTACCATATGTCTTGGTGATTTTCTTTTGGAGTGTCTCCTGTATGGGGTTTGTTGAGCTTCTTGGATGGATATATTCCATCTTTTATGATATTAGGGAAGTTTTCTGCCAGCAAATCCTGAAAACTTTACTCTGTGTACTTTTTTTGGCTCCTCCTGTTCCTGAATTCCTATCATGGCTAAATTATTCTTCTTTTACTGTCCCACATAACTCTTTGGTTTCTCCATTATCTTCGTTCTTTCTCCAGAATGTTCCTCAAAGAAATTAGTATCGAGGGATTTGCTTCTAATTTGCTCATTCTGTCTTGCATTGATTCAATTCTACTCCGACATTCCTCCACTGAGGTATCAATTTCTGAAATTTTATTGGTAATCTTCTGGATTTCTGGTTGCTGTTTTGTATGGCTTCTAATTGTCTATTTTGTTCTTATATTGTTTCCTTGACTTCTACTAGAATTTTTGTCTGTGTCTTCCTTGACTCTTTCTTAATCTCTTGGAGGATCCTAAATAGAAGTGTTTTGAACTCCTCATCAGTTAGTTCCATTACCATTTCTTCCTCAGAAAGGTCTTCTGACCCTTTAGTATGGTCAATTGCTTGAACCATCTTGTTCTGCTTCTCTGTGGGATTTGATATTGTTTGTTGTCTTCGAGGCATTAAGGTGTTATTATATTTATTGATTGTATGTTTGTTTACTTTGTCTTGATTTTCTGTTTTATTTTGATCTATCTGTGATGGCAGCTTGGGTGTGCTAGTCAGGTGGCTAGTCTGGCAAGACTGGAGTGCTCACCACCTCTATCCAGGTAGGTGGAACAGCACTTGGGAGTATGAAATCCTTGACAACTTCAATATTTTCTGTGTTTATGATGATGTTACTTATCGGCCCAGTTGGGAGGATTTTGTTTTCTTTATGTTGAAGTATAATTTATACTGAAGGTTTTAGTCTTTGGGCTTCATCAGTATGTGCTTCAAGTTGTGTTCATTTTTGGCAAGCATGGTTG
>NW_004444413.1:17046-18278 GCF_000243295.1 Trichechus manatus latirostris | reverse complement strand
GTTTCATAGCAAATATCTGGTTCTCAGAATTCAAACCAAATTATTTCAGCTCCGGAACCATGCTCCTAACCAGTACTCTGTAGTTGAACTGGGAAGGCTCACGCTATTTATAATACGAGAAATCCATACAGTTTAGGGTAAGTTCTTCTCCACAAGTTAGACTCAGAGCAACTGTTGTCTTCTCCTCTGGCTCCAAGAACCATTATTTCTGGGTAGTTCCCACACCACATAGAATTCCTTTCCATTTCTCATGCCTTTCTCTTGTTTGTTCCTCTGTCCTTTCTTAAACCATTCTCCCAGTGGAGCTCTCTAATTGCCTGCCCTGCTCCTGCTCAGAGCCCCTTCCGTGGCTCCTATGGATAAAGTCACGATAATGAC
Source organism: Trichechus manatus latirostris (assembly GCF_000243295.1). Taxonomy (NCBI): domain Eukaryota; kingdom Metazoa; phylum Chordata; class Mammalia; order Sirenia; family Trichechidae; genus Trichechus; species Trichechus manatus. The sequence goes on along the minus strand of NW_004444413.1, from coordinate 17,900 downwards.
AGATGAAGAAAAGGCTAGGTCCCGGAGAAGGCAAAGCAGAATCTCTTATATAAGGGGTCCTGGACTAGGCTCCATGGTGTGTACTGGCTGTAAGAAGAGGGGATGTGACTGTTACACATAAGGTTACACATATCCTCATTCCTGATATTCTGGTCTCCTTCTCTCTTCCCTCCCTGGAAAGTCATGGAAGATTCCAGGCTGCCTAACTCATCTCCAGAAGCTAGATATGACTTCAGTAAGTATCGATCCTTTGGTCAATGGCTTTAGGTATCTAGGTCACTATATATCCATCCTTTCTTAGGAAACTGTAGGTCACACCCTGCCCTCCAGGCCTGCTCTATGAGTTGAGGTCTCTGGATTTGGATTATCTGTTTCCATGGGTAGAAGAGGTTGGAATGAATTGAGAGATGTGTTTTACAGGAAGAAATTATAAAGTAATTAACCCAATGATTGTGGAAGATATAGAGACAAGAATAGACAGCATTGGTTAGGTCTCATAACTGGTGAATAAGAGAGGTGTTCCCATAAAGAGAGACATGTTTTCGTAGGTGAGTAGGTTCGGCGGTAGAATAAGTTTAATGTTACAGCAAGGCCTTTGTATGTTTAGGAAAAATTGGGCAGGTTCAACTTGCAGGTTAGTGACTTTCTAGGCAATGGAGAGGTAATTCAAAGGAAGTATTTCAAATACCTTTCAGGTCATTCGTCTAATAACATTTAATTCATCTATCCATTCATCTAATCAGCGTTCCTTGGATAATTGTTAGAGTCACCAGATAAGTAACACCTGGAGTTCTCAAGTTCTGGTGATGTGATATGATGTGTTGAGATGTGATGGTAATATGGTGACTGTAGGT
>NW_004444413.1:13935-16029 GCF_000243295.1 Trichechus manatus latirostris | reverse complement strand
TAGCCTAATAATATTTTGAAATAAACTTCCTGAGGACAAGAACTGAATATTTTCCATCTCTCTGTCTCACACACTGACCAGACAAAGTGTTTGGATCTAGCAAACATTCTTTAAAATTGATGCTCACTAAGAATTTTCTTTGGGCCTTCTCAGGTCCCAACAATTCAGTGAGGAAGGTACTAACCTGCCTCTTTTACAGTTGAGGGTTTATATTGTCTAAATGAAGAACTGGAGGCACCCCAGCTCATAAATGGCAGAGTTATAATTTGAACACTGATCTGATGATTGCCATTTGGTAAAATGTTGCTTTATTAGTCAGGGTTCTCCAGAGAAACAGAATAGTAGATCTATCTACCTACCTACCTACATACCTCCCTACAACTACCTACCTACCTACTACTACCTACCTGCCTACTACCTATGTACCTACCTACTACCTAACTACCTGCCTACTACCTATCTACCTACCTACTAGCTAGCTATCTACTACCTACTTACCTCCCGACTACCTATCTACCTGCCTACTACCTATCTACCTACTTGTCTATCAAGAGAAATTTATTTTAAGGAATTGGCTCACACAACTGTAGGGCCTGGTAAGTCCAAAATCCATAGAACGGGTAGCAGGCTGGAAACTCTGGGAGAACTATGTTACAGTCTTGAGGCAGAATTCCTTCTCTCTAGGAAACCTCAGTTTTTGCTCTTGAGGCCTTCAGCTGATTGGAGGAGGTCCATCCATATTATTGAGGGTAATCTCCTTTACTCAGAGTCAACTGATTGTAAATGATAATCACATCTACAAAATTTCTTCACAGCAACGTCTAGACTAGTGTTTGACAAACAGCTGGGCACTATAGCCCAGCCAAGTTAACACAGAAAATTAACTGTCATAATTGTCTTATAAGAACTGTCTTGTAAAAAAATATACATTTGGTTTCTTTGTAAGTGAAGGAGTTTAGTCACAATCATTACTGATGTTTAAAAAGATAAAAAGCGGAGGAGACCATCTTGATCCATCTGCTAATCCCATCAGCAGGGACCTGAGGGCCACTCAAGGGCCCGGGGTCAGGAAGGGCCAAGGAGGGCGGGTTTGTAGAGAAGGGCATCCTGGGAAGTGGGCATTCCCAGGTTCTGTGTTCCAGAGAAGCCAGTCTGGCTATGGAAGAAGGGCTAGGAAGATCATCCTTGGGATAGGAGGAAGACGTTGTAGTGTGGACCTCAGTTTCCTCAGAGGTCACCCCCTAAGCCTTTATCGATGCACTGGCTTTTTGGGAATTGCCAGGCAGCTCCTCTGAGACCTGACCTGTGGCAGGCTGTGACTGGCCAAAGACCCTCTAAATCCAGCCCCAGAGGGCCTGCTGGGAACTCCCAAGGCCTCCTGGGAAGGCAGGGACAGGGAGGCAGGGGAATGCCAAGAATGACCCAGCAAGTGCCCTGGGTGAGTAACCGCCACTTCTTGCCCCTCCTAGAGCCAAGCTGGAGGAGCCCCTATAAAAGCCATGTCTGGCTCCAGCATCTGATCTGCTCGGACTCCCCAGGGACGTGTTTGTGCTTGTGTCTGTGACCAGGGTGAGTGTGGGTGTGGGAGCCCTCAGGGGCTCTGAGAGGATCAGGGAAGAGCTGACAGCTGGGAGGCAGAGAGCAGGCAGAGGGAAAGGGAAGGAGGAGGGGAACTGAGGAAAGAGGGTCCTGTCTTGGGTTCTGTGATACACTGAACAGAAGTAAGACTCAGTCTGAACCAAGTCTTTGGAAATCTGTCCTGGTCTCAGACAAATATGGATCCCTCAGTTTTGTCAAGGACATTATTCTTAAGTTAGTAGAACAGGCATATCAGTGTGTGAACAGTTTACGTGGCCTCGGAAGGTTAAGAAATACTAGCTACTCATTGTATACAAGAATGAGAAGCTCCTAGCTATGTCTGATTGTTGGGACCACATATTTTTATTCAGGGGATATATTTAGGTTGTTTCTTTTCCTTACTGATGTGTATATGCTAGATATCCTTAACTATCCCCATAAGATTTAATTTTAAAAGAGATGAAATTATCATCCTTGCTTTCTATCTAAAGAGTTTCATTATTAATTTTCAGGTTG
>NW_004444413.1:12472-13515 GCF_000243295.1 Trichechus manatus latirostris | reverse complement strand
TCCTCCTTTACTTTATACAACAATAAATCTCCTATTGCATATTCACGAAATACCCGGGTCTTTGTCAATTCTTTCATTCTTTCGAAGTCCCTGAAGCCCAGAGTTCCAGCAACACACTTCGGGTGGCTTGGTAAGAGTACGGTATGAGAATGGGATAAGCTAGAAACAGTGTCTAAGGATACAACCATCTAAGAACAAGCTTGTAGTATAGCTTTGCAATGGGATAATCTCTGCATGCTCCAGCCTCTTGTCCCAGGTGGTGACTGGAAGGGCCTGGGAGCCCCAGGGCTGAGCACTTTTGACTGCGGCCTTCTGGCCCACTTAACCCAGGATGCCAAAAATTATTTTCATTTTCTGTGTGTGCCATGATTTAAGAAAATTTGAAAATTCTTCGGAATTCTTAGTTGATGGACAGAAGTGTATTTAACAGAACTCTTCTCATTTGTTAAAAAAATGCTTTGCATAGAATTAAAACCCTGATCTACTTCTGAAAGATTAGCCACTGAAAACTCCATTGAGCACAGTTCTCCTGTGAAGCTCATGGGATCACCATGAGTCAGAATGGACTTGATGTCAACTGGTTAGGAGCAAGCTTATGTGACTACACATTACCACTTAACTGCTTGTCAGAGAGGGTAAGTCTGCCTACCTCTTGCTTTTAGTCATGCTTCAGCCGCTTCTCTGAACAGCTGTGAAATAAATTGTTCAACAGTATAAGGTTTGAGAAGCACCCAAGTAGGAATCTACCCAGTCCCACTGGCTTAGTCTATTGCTCCGTGGATGTAGAGTGGTCTGATGGTCACAGGAACGAGTGTGGGCCAATACCCCACTTTTCTTTCTGCCATCTGGCTCACTGGCTGAGGCTCAGGTCTCATGGGTGAGGAGGATAATTAATAGAAACAACACTGTCCTGTACTTGCACAATGAACTTCACAAGCCAGCAATACGGACTGGGGTTGGCCTGCCTTAAATTCACGTCTTCTCAGCGTAGTCACTCAGAATTTTAGGGCACTGAAGCAGCCTGCTCTGATGGTTGAGACTCT
>NW_004444413.1:10640-11741 GCF_000243295.1 Trichechus manatus latirostris | reverse complement strand
CCATCTGTCAAGGGCACAAATGTGGGTATATCTATCTCTAGGCATTCTCTTCTGTTCCATTTTTCTAATTGTCTACGCCTGCTCCAGTTTAACACTGCAGTAATATGCAAACCTTGGTGGCATGCTAGTTAAGCGCTATGGCTGCTAACCAAAAGGTTGGTAGTTCGAATCCACCAGGTGCTCAATGGAAACTCAATGGGACAGTTCTACTCGTTCCTATAGGGTGGCTATGAAAAGGAATTGACTCGATGGTAACAGGTTTGGTTTTCCTGATTTGGTAATTAATATAGTTAAATAGTAAATCTTGATATCTGGTCGATACCCAATCTTATTCTATATCAAGGATGACTTGACACTTGTGGCCATTTGAACTTCTATACATATTTTCCATTAACTTGTGAAATTGTTTGAAAATGAACAAAATAATAAAATTCTCAGGGAAATGCAAGCGACCTAGAATACCGAAAACATTCTTGAAAAAAGATCCAAGCTGGTGGTCTCATACTTCCTAATTTCAAATCTTACTATCAAGCATCAGTGATTAAGATGGCAGTATTGCATAAGAATAAAGCCCCTTGTCGGCGATTCAGTTCTGACACCCAGAGATCATATAGGACAGAGTAGAACTGCCCCATAGGGTTTCCAAAGTGCGGATGGTGGATCCGAACTGCCAACCTTTTGGTTAGCAGCCGAGCTATTAAGCACTGGGCCTCCTGGGCTCATAAAAATAGACCTATAGATTAGTGAAATAAAATTGAGAGTCCCAAAATATACCCTTCCATTTATAATTAATTGATTTTTGACAGAGATGCCAACACAATCAAACAGAACGAAGAAGAGTCTTTTCAACAAATGGTGCTGAGACAGCTGGATAACCACATACAAAAGAATGAACTGGAACCTGCTTCTCTCATCAGACAGGAAAGTAACTCAGATTGGCCCATAAACCTGAATAGAAGAGCCAAAAATTATAAACTCTTAGTAGAAAACATAGATGTAAATGTTTATTTTCTTGGATTAGGAAATTGTGTCTTAGCTTTGGCACTGAAGTCACAAGTGACAAAAGGAAAAAATGACAAATTAGTCTTCATCAAAATTTAA
>NW_004444413.1:1709-8477 GCF_000243295.1 Trichechus manatus latirostris | reverse complement strand
ATATGTGTACTGACTGTTTAAGGAGAAACTATTTGTTCTATAAATCTTCATCAAAAGTACAATAAATTTTTTTTTAAAAATGTAGTATATTTATACAATTTAATATTAATCAGTAATAAAAAAGAAAGCAGTGATCCATGCCACGACATGGATGAACTTTGAAAACACTGTGTTATGAGAAAGATGCCAATTACAAAAGACCGTATATAGTATGATTCCATTTTATCACATGTCTAGAATTGGCAAATCTATAGAGATAGGCAATAAGTCAGTGGTTGCCTAGACCTTGGGGATAAGGTGGGGAGAGAGGCGAGAAGGTGGTGTGACTGCTAATAGGTTCAGGGCTTCTTTGTTTTAAAACGAGACAGAAACACACACAAAGCAAAAAATAAAAGACTAATCAGTGTAATTCTAATGGCCATGTTATCCTTTGAAAGGTTGAAACATGAGCAACAGACTGAGGGAAACATTTCCAAAACACTTAAGTAGACAAGGGAATAAATTCACAATATAGAATTGACTCATATAAATTCATATAAAAAAAGAAAAATAATTCCAAGAAAAATGAACGAGAGTATGGATAGGCCGTTTACTTTAGAGAAAAACTGGTATAGGTAATAAAAATAAAATAAGATGCCAAACCTCATAGGTATTTAGAGAACTGCAGTTAATAAACAAATTGATATCATGATTGTCTTTCAACATGGCCAAAAAATATTTAAGTTTTATAATATAAAATATTGACGAACTTTGGGAAAGAGATATTTGTATAGATTACGGTGGGAGAGTTAATAGTGATCATCAAGTAGGTAAATTTTCCGTATCTATAACAGTGGAAATTGCCCATACTCTTTGTCCCAACAATATAATTTTTTGAATTTTTTGGTAATAGTTAACTGCTTGTATATGCACACAAAAACATCCATAAAGGCAGGTTTACAGCAGAATTTATAGTTAAGGAATTTTCAGTAATAGTCTAAATGTCCAGTATTAAGAGAAGAGATAACATAAAGAGTGACATCTTACTCAAGAAATATAAGGAAAGAGAAGGAGAAAGAAAAGGGAGCAGGTGAAATTGTCAAGACTATGACCTTCCATAAACATCCTCTTTACCACCGACACATGTTCAGGTGATGGCAACAGGTAAGGAAGCAAGAAGAGACAGAGACTGACCAAGAGGTTTGGTCACCAGAATCACCATCATCATCATCATCACCAGCATCATCATCATCATCATCATCAACAGCAGCATCAACGACTTATTATAAGTTCATCTCTAATTTGCATATCAGCTGCTTTCTAAAAATGCTGTTTCTGTACTCTCAAGTAAAAATACTTTCATTCTTTTGTTTATTCACCACATTTTTACTGGAGACTTCATATGGAGCTCCTGGGTGGTGCAAATGGTTAACACGCTAAGCTGCTAAGCAAAAGGTTGGAGGTTTGAGTCCACCTAGAGGCACCTTGGAAGAAAGTTCTGGTAGTCTACTTCCAATTAATCAGCCATTGAGAACCCTATGGATCACTGTTCTACTCTGACGTACATGGGGTTGCCATGAGTTGACTCAAGGGCAACTGGTGAGTCATATAAGATGGGCATTTTGTATTGAATATCCAGCATTTAGATTAGTGAAAGAGATAGAAAAGTAAACAGTTACAATAAAGACTGTGCACAGAAGCACTTAACAGGGAACCTAAGTTAGTCTGAGGTCAGGTCCTCTTCTTTAAGTGAGAGCAATCTACCCCTTCTTCGCCAGCGCTGTCTTGGACTTCTTGGGCTTCTTTCGTGATGAGAGGATCCTTTATTTATAACCTCTTCCAAATTCGCATAAGCTCTACCATGTCTGTATTCGTATTTTAGCTTGTTTTAGTGTCTATGTGTCTGTTAGAAATCCAGTTTGGCAGCTAGAAACAGAATTCTGAAGTAACAGTACTTAAATAGCGGATTATTTTATTTTATAAACCAAAAAATTGGAAGGGATGCAGTTTGAGAGCTGTTTGGGACCTCCATGATGTCATCAAAGACCTGGACTTTTTTCCTTTTCTCTTCTTCCATTCTAAGTGATGGCTTCCTTCCACAAAATTGTCAGAGCACTAGGTGCTGGGGCTCCAATTATGTCTGGGGCCCAGGTGGGAAGAAGAGAAAGCGGTGGCTATAGGGTGTCTACCAGCTCAGTGGGCCCCTTCATTAAGCTTTCCTAAAGCTCCACCTTTAGACGTTTGCTTTACTTCATTGGCCACTGTCATGGATTGAGTTGTGTCCTTCAGAAATATCTGTCAGTTTGGCTAGGTCATGATTCCCAGTATTGTATGATTGTCTACCATTTTATCATCTGAAGTGATTTCCTTAAGTGTTGTGAATGCTATCACTGTGATGTAGTAAGATGGATTAGCGGCGGTTATATTTACGAGGTCTACAAGATTAGGTAGTCTCTTAAGCCAATCCCTTTTGAGATATAAAAGAGAGACACGGGGACCTCATACCACCATGAAAGCTGTGCTGAGCATAGCGTATCCTTTGGTTCTAGGGTTCCTGCCCACAGAGAAGTTCCTACTCCAGAGGAAGACTGATGAGCAGGCTGACAGAGAGAGGAAGCCTTCCCCTGGAGATGACCCTGAATTTGGACTTTTAGCCTATTTCACTGAGAGGAAATTAACTTCTCCTTGTTAAAGCCATCCACTTGGGCTATTTCTGTTATAGCAGCAGTAGATCACTCAGCCAGCCATCTTTATGTCCAAGGGAGGATGAGATGTGTCAGCCTGCACCCCCAGCCCCACTGGGCTCTTTGCTGTCGTTGATAACATAGAGGTTCTGATGTTAAGGAAGAAGGGCATCCTGATATTGGTGGACAACTAGCAGTTTCTGTGACAGTATGATTTTCTAGGGACAAATGGCTAGAGATGTGGTTCTCTAGAAATAGCATGTGCTGTGTGTGCTGCATTTACCTGGAAAAATCACTCCAGTGAACTTCATCACAGAAAGAGAGGAAATTCATACCTCACATGCTACCTTCATGACTCCACACATCAGGAGGTACCAATATCCTTGAGTTAGGGTGTTTCCAAAGATGTGGCTCAGAAAGGGATGTACAGTGTATTTGGGCTGTGCTGTGGAGCACTAGGAAACGCTGGTGGCATGGTGGTTAAGAGCTATAGCTACTAACCAAAAGTTTGGCGGTTTGGACACACCCAGAGGTGCCTCAGAAGAAAGACATGGCGATCTGCTTTCCGAAAGCTCACAGCCCATGTGAACCCTTTAGAGCGCAACTCAGTCACAACTGGTTTGATGCTTTGGTTTTGTTTTCAATTTGAATTTGTCCTTACACTCCTGAGGAAAGGCTGCACAGGCCACTGGTGGTTTTCCCTCCGTATCTGTGCACTAAGTTCCTGTAAAGTCCGGAGAGTCTGCAGCATAGACCTTTCCTCTGCTTCCAATTCCCGGTGCTCACATGACAAGGCTGAAAAATCTACAGGTGAGCCATAACGAAAGAAAAAATTGAAGACGTCATTAAAAAAGCTACCAACCAAAAAACGCCCTGGCCCAGATGGCTTCACTGGCGAGTTCTACCAAAGATTAAGAGAAGAGTTGACACCAGTTTTACTCAAACTATTCCAGAACATAGAGAAGGAAAGAATACTCCCTAATTTATTCTATAAAGCCAGCATAACACTGATACCAAAGTCAGGCAAAGACGTCACAAGAAAACAAAATTACAGACCAATATTCCTCAGGTGTATAGATGCAAAATTTCTCCTTAAAATTCAATAGCATGTCAAAAAAATAATACTTCATAATCAAGCTGGATTCATACCAAGGATGCAAGGGTGATTGAACATTAGAAAATCAGTCAAAGTAATTCACCACATAAATAAAACAAAGGAAAAGAATCACATGATTATCTCAATTGATGCAGAAAAGGTATTTGATAAAATCCAACACCCTTTCCGGATGAAAACTCTCAGCAAAATAGGCATAGAAGGAAATGTCCTCAACATAATTGCGGGCATATATGCAAAACCAAGAGCCAAAATTATTCTCAGTGGAGAAGGATTGAGAGTATTCTCCTTGAGAGCCGGAACCAGACAAGGATACCGATTATCACCACTCTTACTCAATACTGTTCTGGAGGTCGTAGCCAGAGCAATAAGGCAAGAAAGGGAATTAAAGTGTAGTCAAATTGGAAAGGAAAAAGTAAAAGTATCCCTGTTCAGAGACGATATCATTCTATATATAGAAAATCTCAGAGACTCCACAACGAAGTTACTGCAACTAATAGAAGGATTTAGCAAAGTGGCAGGGCACGAGATCAACACACAAAAATCAGTTGGGTTCCTCTGCACTAACAAGGAGAACTCCAAAAAAGGAAATCAAGAAAACAATACCATTTATAATAGCCTCCAAAAGGATAAAGTACCTAGAAGTAAACCTAATCAGGGATGTAAAAGACATATCCGACGAAAACTATACAACAGTACTGTAAGAAACCAAAAGAGACCTACATAAATGGAAAAACATTCCATGCTCATGGACTGAAAGAGTTAACCTTGTGAAAATGTCCATATTACCCAAACGATCTGCAGATATGATACAATCGCGATCCAAATCCGAATAGCATACTTTAATGAGATGAAAAACTTATCACCAACTTGATGTGGAAAGAAAGGAGGCCCAGAATAGCTAAAACAATAGTGAAGAAGAAAAAACTAGGAGGCCTCACACTTTCTGATCTCAAACCTTACTATACACTCACAGTAACCAAAACAGCCTGGTGCTGGTTCAATGACAACCACATAGACGAATGGAATAGAATGGAGAACCAGAAGTAAACTAAATCCATTCATCTACGGGCAGCTGATGTTCGACAAGGGTCAAAATTCAGTCAATGGAGAAGAAACAGTCTCTTTAACAAACGGTGCTGGCAAAACTGAATATCCATTGGCAAAAAAATGAAACAGGGTCCACACCTCACACCCTAAACAAAACCTAAGTGATAATGGACTAAAAACCTAAATGTTAAGGCTAAATTATAAAGTTCCTGGAAGGGACACAACTAGAGGACTTAATTTTCAGCAAAAGTAGTCTATCAAACACAACAAAAAATGCATAAACAACAGATGATAAATTAGATAACTGGGATCTCTTAAAAATTAAATACTATGCTTATCAAAAGATTACTAAAAGAGTAAACAGAGAACCTATGGATTGGGAAAAGATCTTTGGCAACAACATATCTGACAAGGGTCTAATCTCTAAAACATATAGAAAACTTCAACAACTCAACAACAAAAAGAAACACTTCAATCTAAAAATGGGCCATGGACATGAGCAGACACTTCAGCAAAGAGGACATTCATATGGGCAACAAACACATGAAAAGTGCTCATGATCATTAGCCATTAGGGAGATACAAATCAAAACTACAGTGACATACCATCTCACCCCTGCAAAAATGGTACTGATTAAAAAAACAGAAGACAGCAAACGGTGGTGTGGTAGCGAGGAGATTGGAACTCTTATACACTGCTAGTGGATTGGAAAACGGTACAAACACTATGGAAAACAGTATGGCACTTCTTCAAAAAGCTAGAAATAGAAATACGTTATGATCCTGCAATCCAAGCCCTAGGCATATATCCAAAAGATATAGAAGCAGTGAAACGAATAGACATATGCATACCTATGTTCATTGCAGCGTTATTCACAATAGCAAAAAGATGGACACAACCTACAAAAAAATCAAATCAAACCCATGGCCGTTGAGTTGATTCTTACTTATAGCAACCACATAGGGTTTCCAAGGTTGTCAATCTTTATGAAAGCAGACTGCCACATCTTTCTCCCTCGGAGACCCTGGTGGTGTTGACCCACCAATCTTCCCGTTAGCAGTCGATCACTTTACCCACCCTGCCATAACAACCTAAGTGCCCATCAATGGATGAATGGATAAACAAATTGTGGTACATACATACAATAGAATATTATGCAACTATAAAGAGTATATTTATAGTTTGTTGTACCCTGAGGGCTTGCATATTGCTGTGATGCTGGAAGCTATGCCACCGGTATTCAAATACCAGGAGGGTTACCCATGGTGGACAGGTTGCAGCTGAGCTTCCAGACTAAGACAGACTAGGAAGAAGGACCTGGTGGTCTACTTCTGAAAAGAATTAGCCAGTGAAAACTTTATGAACAACCGTGGAATATTGTCTGATATAGTGCCAGAAGATGAGCCCCTCACGTTGGAAGGCACTCAAAAGACAACGGGGGAAGAGCTGCCTCCTCAAAGTAGAGTTGACCTTAATGACGTGGACGGAGTCGAGTTTTCAGGGCCTTCGTTTGCTGATGTGGCTTGTCTGAAAATGAGAAGAAACAGCTGCTAATATCCATTAATAATCAGAATGTGGAATGTATGAAGTGTGAATCGAGGAAAACTGGAAATCGTCAAAAATGAACTGGAACACATAAACACTGATATCCTAGGCATTAGTGAGCTGAATGACTAACTGCAGAGGAATGGAGTTGCATTCATCGTCAAAAAGAACATTTCAAGATCTATCCTGAAGTACAACACTGTCAGTGATAGGATAATATCCATATGCGTACAAGGAAGACAAGTTAATACTACTATTATTTAAATATATGCACCAACCACTAAGGCCAAAATGAAGACACTGAAGATTTTTACCAATTTCTGCTGTCTGAAATTGATCCAACATGTGATCAGGATTCATTGATAATTACTAGTGATTGGAATTCAAAAGTTGGAA
>NW_004444413.1:0-1147 GCF_000243295.1 Trichechus manatus latirostris | reverse complement strand
AATACAAATTTGGGTGAAGTCTGCACAATCTGACCAAGGGAAATGAAGTTGCTAAGTATGCAAGAAAAAGGGAAATTTCTGTAATTGCTATAATATATACGATTTTGCAACAACTGTTATAAAAAGAAAACCTATGTGTGTGGTTACATAGGTAGATATGTATGCATATATGTGTACAGGAAGGCATATGTGAGCACATGTATAGGTGTATCTGTAGGCTTATGTATATAGATGTTTGTGTGTGATGCATATATATAGGCAGTCCCCGGATTACAAATGAGTTCCATTCCTAAGCCTGTCTTTAAATCAAATTTGTACGTAAGTAGGAGCAGTGAGCTATGTAGGAGCACTTAGGTATGGTTCGTATCTAATGTCAGTTAGTGAAATGATTGTCATACTACAGGTTTCTCGCATTATTTGAAAGTAGAGCGTTCCTATGAAATCGTTCATAAGCTCAAATGGCAGACCCCAAAAATAATCTACCAAATCATACCAAATAACACATTAAACCTAAAATAACACTAACGTATAGTAAATGATATGATAAATAAATTGAGAGAAAGCACAGATGCTAACAGAAGCAGTTCAAAGTTATGGTGGTTTGATGCTGAGATGCTGAGTGTAGTTCCCGGGGAAGGAGTTTGGCCAGGACGGACACATGTCCTAGTTGGGACATCGACCTCGAGGCCCACTTCCTTCCGAGATTAGGGCTTCCACTCCCCGGGGAACCACCCTCCCCAGTTCGTGTGTCAAAGAGTGTCCAGCATCTCTGCCTTCCCAAAGGGCTGGGGAGCCACCCCCAGCCCTTCCCGGCAGCTCAGCAATGGCTGGGGCTAGGTGGAGAGGGGGCGACGTGAGGGCAGAGGCTGTGAGGGGCAAGTGAAGAAGCCAGCAAGAAGGCACCATATCACTTGCTCCCTCTGTCCCTCACAGGTGCCTGAGATCCAGGTACCCAGAGAGGTTGACAGATGGCAGATGGCACATGCTGTGGGAGGGGCGCAATTGGCTTCTGCTCCAAGGTGTCCCCACCACAGACTCTCTCTCCTAGGTGAAGGGGGCTAAGGCCAGCCCCCAGCTTACCTGCCCAGCATATCTGGGAGGCTGGAGACTGTGGATCATGCCCTGCCTGGAGCCTGGAGTGGTGGGG
>NW_004444412.1:135789-137242 GCF_000243295.1 Trichechus manatus latirostris | reverse complement strand
CCAATATTCAAACTAGCTCACACAACCAGCCTATTTCAGCATATCAAAAGAAAACAAAACAAGAATTAGGACACTGTAAGCAAACATAAAATAAATAAACATAATAACTTACTGATGGCTCAGAGACAATAGTCAATATCAAATCACATAAAGAGGCAGACCATGATGGCTTCAGTAAGCGCTCAAAATAAAGAATCAAGAAACTTTCTGGAGGAAGATAACTTCTTGGAATTACCGGAGATAGAATTCAAAAGATTAATATACAGAACTCTTCAAGAGATCAGGAAGGAGATCATGCAAGATGCAAAACAAGTGAATGAACACACAGACAAAGCAATAGAAGAACTTAAGAATGTTATACAAGATCATAATGACAAATTTAACAGGCTGTAAGAATTCATAGAGAGAGAGCGAACAGAAATCCAAAAGATAAACAATACAATTTCAGAATTAGACAACTCCATAGAAAGTCATAGGAGCAGAATTTAGGCAACAAAAGGCAGAATTAGTGAGATTGAAGATAAAGTGCTTGACACTAACTTACTTGAGGAAAAATCAGATAAAAGAATTTGAAAAAATGAAGAAACCCTAAGAATTATGTGGGATTCTATCAAGAGGAATAACCTACACATGATTGGAGTACTAGAATGAGGTGGGGTAACAGAAAATAGAGAGAGAATTGTTGAAGATTTGTTGGCAGAAAATTTCCCTGATATCTTGAAGGATGAGAAGATATCTATCCAAGAAGCTCATTGAACCCCACACAAGGTAGATGCCAAAAGAAAGTCACCAAGATATATTATAATCAAGCTTGCCAAAACCAAAGATAAAGAGGGAATTTTAAGAGTCGCTAGGGATAAATGAAAAGTCATCCACAGAGGAGAGTCAATAAGAATAAGCTCGGACTACTCAGCAGAAACCATGCAGGCAAGAAGGTATTGGGATGACATATATAAAGACTTGAAGGAAAAATTAGCCAGCCAAGAATTATATATCCAGCAAAACTATCTCTCAAATATGATGGCAAAATTAGGATATTTCCAGATAACCAGAAGGTTAGGGAATTCGTAGAGGCCAAACCAAAATTACAAGAAATACTAAAGGAAGGCCTCCAGTTAGAAAATCAATACCTTCAGATAACAGCCCAAGACTAGAACACAGGACAGAACAACCAGACATCAACCCAGACAATGAAGTCACAAATAAATAAAAGCTAAAACACTGAAAATAGGGAAACAGAGATGTCAATATGTAAATGATGACAACATTAAAACAAAAAAGAAGGACTAAATAACGTAGTCATAGATCTTTCATATGGAGAGGAAGATAATGAGATATCAAGAAATAAAAGATTGGTTTAAACTTAGAAAAATAGGGGTAAATATTGAGGTAACCACAAAGGAAACTAACAATCCTGCACATCAAAATAAAAACAAGAAAAACATAAAGACTC
>NW_004444412.1:98675-104097 GCF_000243295.1 Trichechus manatus latirostris | reverse complement strand
CATAGACACTTCCTCTGAGGAAAGCTTGTCACCATGGCATGAGGACATTGAAGCAGCCTTATTGAAAGGCCCATGTTGTAAGGAAATATAGCTTCCTGCCTACAGCTAGCAGGAAGCTGAGACTTCCTGGCAGCAGTCATGTGAATAAGCCGTCCTTGAAGCAGATCCTCCAGCCCCTGTTGAGCTTTCAAATAACTACAGTTTGAGCTGACATCTTGATTATAATCTCATGAGAGACCTGAGTCAGAAAAACCTAGCTCAATCACTCCCTGATTTTTAACCCTTAGATATTATGAGATAATAAATGTTTGCTGTTTTAAGCTACTAGATTTTGGGGTAATTGGTTATGTAGCAAGAGATAATTAATACAGACTTTGGTACTAGAAGTGTTGGTGCCTAAAATGTTGTAATAGTATTGAAACCAGACGGAAGGGAGAAGATAGAAATACTTAGAGAAGAATGTTTGTGAAAACCTAAAGAATATCGAGGAGACCGTGAGTAGAAATCTGATAAATTTTGTGGAGGCTGCTAATGAGGGCTTAGAGGAAAATGTTATTGAATACTGGTGGTGTGTTGTGTAGAAATCTCAAAACCCCACCTACAAGGATATAAGAAATCCCCATTTTTTCACTTTTCTGTTCAATTCTGACACCTGATGCCCATGTACCATTTCTCTCTCTGGCTCTAGCCACCGGCAGCTAGGTCATATCTCACATGTTATAAGGACACTGTCCTTCAGACTGCCAAATAGGCAGATGCCAGCTGCAAGTTTGGAAGTCCACACGAAATCCTCACTTCTGACCTGCTGGCTATAATTTCAGGGGTTTCCCTCTGCCCCTTCAGATTGCCAGCCACAAGTTCGGCAATTACCTCTGGGCTCCCTGACTTCTGACCTTCTGGTTTCCATTACTCCTTTGGGTTCAATAATTTGCTGGAATGACTCATAGTACTCACAGAAACTGCTATACTTATGATTACAGCTTCATTATAGCAAAAAAGGTTACAAATGAAGAGACACATAGGGTGAGGTCTAGGAGGATTCCCAACACAAAGCGTCCGTGTCTGAAAGTGCTCACTACCCTCCCATGCGCATCAATGGCTTTCACTAACCAGAGAGCCCATGGAGCTTCCGTGTCCAGAGCCTTTACTGGCTTCATTACATAGTTATGACTCATTGGATTGCCTCCTCCCTCCCCTGAGGTCAGCTGATATCAGGCCATGAGGTGTTCTTTCAGGTCGGGTAAGCCCCACCCATTAGCACAAATTGCCAGGTGTGAAATAGAGGTTTAGATAATAAAGCCCCTCAATTAATAATGATTCCAAGGGTTTAGAGTTATCTCTCAGGAACCAAGGACAAAGGCCAAATTACTGGAGGTAAAGAAACTCTTTACGCCACAAGTGGAGAAGGAGTCCTTGTTAAGTAGTGATGGAAAGTTAGCAACATTTTTATCTGTTGTAATATGGAAAATAGAAAATGTACCTAATGAATGAAAGAACGGTATAGCTAAGAAGATATTCAAGTAGAGAGTTGAAAGTATCCCTCGTGTTTCTTCTTGCTGCTTATAGCACATTGAGAAAGGAGATAAGCCATGGAAGATCTACTAAGAAAGAGGAGCCAGAACTTGATAGTTTTGAAAATTTCCAATCCCTGAAGACTGCAAACAATGCTAAACTTAAGAAATAGCATCAAGATTAAATCAAAGGCATAGTCAGAAAAATGTGATCTAAAGATAAAGCTAAGGTCATACTTCTACAGTCCATGTTAAGACCTCAGAAAGACGCAAGAAAGTACCTCAGGAAACTGTCCAGGAAAGATTTCGATCAAACAGTGTTGTTAGCTGCCGTCGAGTTGGCGCCCAACTCGTGACGAACCCATGCACGATGGGATCAGACTGTTGTGCTTCATAGGGTTTTTATTGGCTGGTTTTTGCAAGTAGATGGCTAGGCCTTTCTTCCTAGTCTGTCTTAGTCTGGAAGCATCACTGAAACCTGCTCAATATCATAGCAACACGTAAGTCTCCACTGACAGATGAGCAGTGACTGCACTTGAGGTGCATGGAATTTAAGAATTCTACCACTGAACCACCACTGCCCTTAATAAGCCTTCTAAAAATATCTATAGGTATTGTCCCTCAGCAATCTCAACAAAACCTCAAGGTAGAGAGTAACAAATCTCAAAGTGATTTGGGGGTGCAACTTTTGTTTAATGTAGTGAATCTCAATAAAATTCATAGAAGACTAAAATGTTTCACAGAGAATTACAGGTATCCCTTGGTTTTTGGAAAGTTCACCTTATGCCACTTTGCTTTTATGAAAGACCTACATTAGTACCTGTTTTCACTAATTGAAAGAAATCTGAAGAGGATTATAACTTTTACGAAAAAGTCAAGAAATGGAAATAGCATTCAGCGTTTGTTTTGCAATGAGCTGTTAAAGAGGCAGCACACATTCTGAGCAGTGAGAGTGGCATAGTCAACTCCTTCCCTGGGAACTACACTCAGCTTCAAGTCACCATAGCTTTGATCTGTGTCTGTGAAACTACACTGTACATACATTATTTCTACTTTATATAGGCTGTATAATTGTCATATCATTCATGCTTTTACTATATGTTAGTGTTATTTTAGGTTTTATGTGTTATTTGGTATGATTTGCTAGGTTAGTTTTTGGATCTGGGAATGCTAAAAAATTTTTCCCATAAAAATTAATGGTAATTCCTTCTTCACTTTACACCATTTTGGCTTATGAAAGTTTTCATAGGAAGACTCTACTTTTGGATAGCAGAGGAAACCTGTATATTGGCAGAAATTCTACCAGCTTAAACTGAAAGGGACAGGGACAGAAAAAAATTATAAGAGGATTTTAGATCTCTAAACAGCTACAGACAAGAAGTAGGCTGAAAAAACTATGCAACTGTAAACATGGGCAGATAACATTTCATGGAAAGGTAAAATGATTCAGAGGGCAGAACCAAGAACACAGATGGTGGAGCCAAAAACAGTGAAGAATAATTTCCAGTTCTTGAGTCCTAATCAAGGAGCAGACAGTTTGTGACAAGGTGGATTAATGAATTGCTTTAGGCCAGTGATTCCTGTCTGCCTCCTTTTTTAAATGTTTTTGAACAGGAATGTTTATACCAGTTATCCAATGACTGTTCCACTGTTGTACATTTGGTATGTGAAGAGCAGATAACGTGTCACTTTAGTTTGCAGTTCTTCAGATCTAGAGGAACTGTACTCAGGGAATATTATTTAAGAAACCTCGTCAACACCTGGTCCTGATTTAGATGCCATCATCTGAAATGGAATATAATGAACATGGCACCCTATACAGATGCATCATACTGTCTGTCTGAGCAAAGACTCAAAAAACTAAGTAAAACAGATACAAACATCAATCCTGGAACCCTAAGCATCAAATGAAGGGATAAAGAACTAGATCAAACATCAAATGGAAGAAGAAACTGAAGGGAAACAGAGAATGAGGAGAAATATGGAGTGGAGGTCACCTGCCAGCTAACACATCATAGTTTCGGCATCTTGGAGCACAGCTAGCAATGACCCCAGACAGGGAGTACAGGAAGGGAACTCCACAGAACTCCCAACAAAAGACAGATCACCCACCCTGTATACCACCACCCCCCCTTCACGCCAGCCCTGGCAGTGCTGCCACAGCTACTGCATCCTTGGATCAGGCCCACTGCCCCACCAGGCTAGCACTTCCTCTCCCCTACTACCATTCAACCAGCTGCTGAATGGAGGGAAGTGAGCTGGTACCACTCCCTGTCTGACATATAATAGAAGAATTCAAGAAAATAATACAAGAACAAAACATCAAAATAAGTAAACAATTAGAAATCACACAAAAACATAAACCAGTAATCCAAAAGATAAACAACAACATTTCAGAAATGGACAACTCAATAGAAGTTATAGGAGCAAATTTGAAACAATGGAAGACAGAATAGCAAGATTGAAGACAAATCCATGGATGCCACTTTGAGGAAAAATCAGAGAAAAGAATGCAGAAAAATTAAGAAAACCTAAGAATTATTTGTGACACAAGAGCAAAAATTTGCCCATGATCGAAGTTCCAGAACAGGGGGAGAAAATGGAAAACACTGGGAAGATAGTTGAAGTTTTGCTGGCAGAAAACTTCCCAAGTATCATGAGAAGAAAAGCTGACCATCCAAGAAGTTCAACAAACCTCATATAGGATAGACCCAAGATAAAGTCAGCAAGATGTATCATAATCACTCTTGCCAAAACATAAGACAAAGAAAGAATCCTGAGAGCAGCTCAAAAAAAAAAACCATGAAATGCGAAACTAATTTACTCTGTAAACTTTCACCTAAAACAATAAAAATAAACTGGAATATAATGATTTGTGGCTAGAGGGTGTACTGTGGTGGTTTAAAATAGTTTGCTCAATTCCTTTATACTTCTCGCTTTAAAGGGTGAAGATTAATTTCACTCCCCTTGAGTGCAGGCTACTTAGTGACTCACTTGTAACAAACATGATAGAAATGATAGTGTGTAATTTCCAAGAATAGGACATAAAATGAACTAGAGCTTCTTCCTTGCTCCCTCTCTTGGATCACTTGCTCTGGAGGAAGCCTGCCACCACATCATGAGGACACCTCTGCAGCCCTTTGTAAAGCATCATGTGGCAAGAAAATGAGGCCTCCAGACAACAGACAGCAGAAGCTGAGGCCTTCTTTCAACAGTCATGAGAGTAAGTTAACTTGGAAGCAACTACTTCAATGCTAACCAAGTCTCAAGAAGACTGTAGCCTGGGCCAATGTCTCGAAATTGGACTTTGTGAGAGACCCTGAGCCAGAACCACCTACCAAGCTTCTTCTCCAATCTGAGCCACAGAAACTGTGAGGTAACAAATTTAGGTTATTTTTAAGCTACTAAATTTGCGATAATTTGTTACATAACAATAGATAACTAATGAAGTGTGTGTGTGTGTCTGTATGCATATTCATGTATATATACATACATGTCCTGCATTTGTCCTCTGAAGACCTAGAAGCAATAACATCTCAGTAACATTGAGTACACCTACTACCTGGATCTTGGTTTCTAAATATCATTAAATAATAAAAAGAACTAGAACTTTTTGGAAAAATGACTGGTTCCAGGGCTAAGGCTAAGAAGGTAGAAGATGGTCCTGGAACATCTTAAGGGACAAGAAAGTAGGGAAGTGCAAAAAAAAAAAAAAGAGAGATGGGGACTTCTTGAAAGGACAAAGGAACCAATTTGAAGGGAGTCTTGATTTCAAATCTTGGACAGCATTTGCAAAATAAAAATGATAATAATAGAGTATAACACATTTAATAAATGCATATCCATAATCTCATATTCATAAATATGTGTATTTATGAATATATATTCATAAATACATAATTGAATAAGTA
>NW_004444412.1:89195-98575 GCF_000243295.1 Trichechus manatus latirostris | reverse complement strand
AGGGTTTTTATTGGCTGGTTTTTGCAAGTAGATGGCTAGGCCTTTCTTCCTAGTCTGTCTTAGTCTGGAAGCATCACTGAAACCTGCTCAATATCATAGCAACACGTAAGTCTCCACTGACAGATGAGCAGTGACTGCACTTGAGGTGCATGGAATTTAAGAATTCTACCACTGAACCACCACTGCCCTTAATAAGCCTTCTAAAAATATCTATAGGTATTGTCCCTCAGCAATCTCAACAAAACCTCAAGGTAGAGAGTAACAAATCTCAAAGTGATTTGGGGGTGCAACTTTTGTTTAATGTAGTGAATCTCAATAAAATTCATAGAAGACTAAAATGTTTCACAGAGAATTACAGGTATCCCTTGGTTTTTGGAAAGTTCACCTTATGCCACTTTGCTTTTATGAAAGACCTACATTAGTACCTGTTTTCACTAATTGAAAGAAATCTGAAGAGGATTATAACTTTTACGAAAAAGTCAAGAAATGGAAATAGCATTCAGCGTTTGTTTTGCAATGAGCTGTTAAAGAGGCAGCACACATTCTGAGCAGTGAGAGTGGCATAGTCAACTCCTTCCCTGGGAACTACACTCAGCTTCAAGTCACCATAGCTTTGATCTGTGTCTGTGAAACTACACTGTACATACATTATTTCTACTTTATATAGGCTGTATAATTGTCATATCATTCATGCTTTTACTATATGTTAGTGTTATTTTAGGTTTTATGTGTTATTTGGTATGATTTGCTAGGTTAGTTTTTGGATCTGGGAATGCTAAAAAATTTTTCCCATAAAAATTAATGGTAATTCCTTCTTCACTTTACACCATTTTGGCTTATGAAAGTTTTCATAGGAAGACTCTACTTTTGGATAGCAGAGGAAACCTGTATATTGGCAGAAATTCTACCAGCTTAAACTGAAAGGGACAGGGACAGAAAAAAATTATAAGAGGATTTTAGATCTCTAAACAGCTACAGACAAGAAGTAGGCTGAAAAAACTATGCAACTGTAAACATGGGCAGATAACATTTCATGGAAAGGTAAAATGATTCAGAGGGCAGAACCAAGAACACAGATGGTGGAGCCAAAAACAGTGAAGAATAATTTCCAGTTCTTGAGTCCTAATCAAGGAGCAGACAGTTTGTGACAAGGTGGATTAATGAATTGCTTTAGGCCAGTGATTCCTGTCTGCCTCCTTTTTTAAATGTTTTTGAACAGGAATGTTTATACCAGTTATCCAATGACTGTTCCACTGTTGTACATTTGGTATGTGAAGAGCAGATAACGTGTCACTTTAGTTTGCAGTTCTTCAGATCTAGAGGAACTGTACTCAGGGAACATTATTTAAGAAACCTCGTCAACACCTGGTCCTGATTTAGATGCCATCATCTGAAATGGAATATAATGAACATGACACCCTAGACAGATGCATCATACTGCCTGTCTGAGCAAAGACTCAAAAAACTAAGTAAAACAGATACAAACATCAATCCTGGAACCCTAAGCATCAAATGAAGGGATAAAGAACTAGATCAAACATCAAATGGAAGAAGAAACTGAAGAGAAACAGAGAATGAGGAGAAATATGGAGTGGAGGTCACCTGCCAGCTAACACAGCATAGCTTCAGCATCTTGAAGCAAAACCAGAAATGACCCCAGACAGGGAGTACAGGAAGGGAACTCCACAGAACTCCCAACAAGAGACAGATCACCCACCCTGTATGCCACCACCCCCTTCATGCCAGCCCTGGCAGTGCTGCCACAGCTACTGCATTCTTGGCTCAGGCCCACTGCCCCACCAGGCTAGCACTTCCTCTCCCCTACTACCATTCAACCAGCTGCTGAATGGAGGGAAGTGAGCTGGTACCACTCCCTCTCTGACGTATAATAGAAGAATTCAAGAAAATGATACAAGAAAAAAAATCAAAATAAGTAAACAATTAGAAATCATACAAAAACATAAACCAGTAATCCAAAAGATAAACAACATTTCAGAAATAGACAACTCAATAGAAGTTATAGGAGCAAATTTGAAACAATGGAAGACAGAATCAGCGAGATTGAAGACAAATCCATGGACGCCACTTTGAGGAAAAATCAGAGAAAAGAATGGAGAAAAATTAAGAAAACCTAAGAATTATTTGTGACACAAGAGCAAAAATTTGCCCGTGAACGAAGTTCCAGAACAGGGGGAGAAAATGGAAAACACAGGGAAGATGGTTGAAGTTTTGCTGGCACAAAACTTCCCAAGTATCATGAGAAGAAAAGCTGACCATCCAAGAAGTTCAACAAACCTCATATAGGATAGACCCCAAGATAAAGTCAGCAAGATGTATCATAATCACTCTTGCCAAAACATAAGACAAAGAAAGAATCCTGAGAGCAGCTCAAAAAAAAAAAACCATGAAAAGGGGAAATAATAAGACTAAACTCTGATTACTCAGCAGAAACTATGAAGGAAAGAATGCAATGGGATGACATATATAAAACATCGAAAGAAAAAAACAGCCAACCAAGAATAATATATCCGAAAAATACCTCTCAAATGGTGATATTAGGACATTTCCAGATACAGAAATTAAGGGAATTTGTAAAAACCAAACCAAACTAACTCGAAATATTAAAGAGAGTTCTTCTGTTAGTGAACCAATAAACAGCTGGAGTCTAGGACACAGGACAGCAATAGCCAGATACCAGCCTAGATAAAAAAAACTCTTAATAATAAAACAAAGCTAAAATACTTAAACCAGGGAAACAGAGATGTCAATCTGTAAATGAAAAAAAATATCAAAACAATAAAAGGGGGAGTAAATGGTGTAGGTATAGAACTTTCAAATGGAGAGGAAGTCAAGGTAATATCAAGTAATAAAAGACTGGTTCAAACCTAGGAAGAAAAGGCTAAATATTAAGGTAACCACAAAGAAAGCTAACAAATCCCTACTCATCAGAATAAAAAACAAGAAAAACATAAAATCTCAGTAAATACAAAATCTATAAAAAAGAAAGAAAAGAAAATCTACAAACAAAAGGAACTCAGAACAAGAGAGTAAGAGGAACAAAGAAAATATCAGCGCTACAAATGATAATAATAAAGCACAACAATATGACAGCAATAAACTCATACGTATTGATAATCAAACTGAATGTAAACGGCCTAAACATACCTGTAAAGAGACAGAGAGTGACAGAATGGATAAACAGCACAACCCATCAATATGCTGTCTACAAGAGACACAACTTAGACACAAAGACATAAATATATTAAAAATCAAAGGATGAAAAAAATATATATGAAGCAAACGTAACCAGAAAAGGACAGGAGTGGCAGTACTAATCTCAAATAAAATAGACTTTAAAGGCAAAATCAACCATAAAAGACAAGGAAAGACATTATATAATGATTAAAGGGACAGTCCACCAAGAAATCATAACCTTAACAAATATTTATGCACCCAATGACAAGGCTCCAAAATGCATAAAACAAACTCTAACAGCACTGAAAAGAGAAATAATTCCACAATAATAGTAGGAAACATCAACATACTGCTCTCAGTAAAGGATGGAACATCTAGATAGTAACTCAACAAAGATACAGAAGATCTAAAGGCCAAAATCAACTGACTTGACCTCATAGATATATATAGAATACTCCACCCAACAGCAGCAAAGTATACATTCTTTTCAGAGCACATGGAACATTCTCCAGAATAGACCACATTTTCGGCCGCAAAGCAACCTTCAATAAAAACCCAAAGAACGAAATAATGCAAGGCATATTCTCTGATCACAACATCGTAAAAGTAGAAATCAATAACAGGAAGAGAAGGAAAAAAATCAAAAACAGAAACTAAATAATACTTTGATTAAAAACAACTGGGTAACAGAAGAACTGAAAGAGGGAATCTAAAAATTCTTAGAATCAAATAAGAATGAAAACAAATCACACCAAAACCTTTGGAACATAGCCAAGGCAATGCTCAGGGGTCAATTTATAGCAATAAATGCACACATCAAAAAAGAACAGGTAAAAATCAAAACATTAACCCAACACCTCGAACAAATAGAAAGAGAACAAAAGCGGCCCATAGTCATCAGAAACAAAAGAATATAAGAAAGATTAGAGCAGAAATAAATGAAATAGAGAACAGAAAAACAATAGAATCAACAAGGCCAAAAGCTGGTTCTTCGAAAAAAATCCAGGAAATTGACAAACTATTGGCCAAACTGACAAAGAAAAACAGAAGAGGAAGCAAATAACCCAAATAAGAAATGAGATGCGGGACATTACAAAAGACTCAACTGAAATAAAAAGGCTCATTATAAAATACAATGAAAAATTATACTCCAACAAATTTGAAAACCTAGAAGAAATGGACAAATTTCTAGAAACACATTACCTACCTAAACTAACACACACTGAGGTAGAAAATCAGAACAGACCCATAACAAGAAATGAGATTGAAGAGATAATAAAAAACTCCCCACAACAACAATAAAAAAAGCCCTGGCCCAGATGGTTAGCTGGAGAATTCTACCAAAAATTCAGATAAAAGCTCACACCAGTACTATTCAAACTATTTAACATTATGCTGGAAGTCTTACCTAGAGCAACAAGAAAAGAAAAAGAAATAAAGTACATCAAAATTGGAAAGGAAGAAGTAAAACTATCCCTGTTCGCAGATGATATGATCCTATACAAAGACAACCCCAAAGATTCCACAAGAAAACTACTGGAACTAATAGAAAGATTCAGCAGAGTAGCAGGATGTAAGAGCAGCATACAAAAATCAGTTGGATTCTTACACACCAACAAAGAAAACATCATAAAGGAAATCAGGAAAACAATATCACTTACAATAGCCACTAAAAGTATTAAACACTTAGGAATAAATCTAACCAGGGACATAAAACACCTAGTCAAAGAAAACTACAAAACACTACTGTAAGATACCCAAAGAGACCTACATAAATGGAAAAAACATCCTGCTCATGGATAGGAAGGCTGAACATCGTGAAAATGTCAGTAGTACCCAAAGCGATCTATAGATATAATGCTATCCCAACCCAAATACCAACATTTTTTAACAAAATGGAAAAATTAATCACCAACTTTATATGGAAAAAAAGAGGC
The DNA here is from genome assembly GCF_000243295.1 of Trichechus manatus latirostris. Classification (NCBI taxonomy): domain Eukaryota; kingdom Metazoa; phylum Chordata; class Mammalia; order Sirenia; family Trichechidae; genus Trichechus; species Trichechus manatus. The sequence continues at coordinate 93,443 of NW_004444412.1, read as the reverse complement.
CCCAGAAAAGCAAAGCATTACTGAAGAAAAAGAACAAAGTAACAGGCCTCATGTTACCTGATCTCAGCACCTACTATACAGCCTTTACTGGTACAATGACAGACACATAGATCAATGGAACAGAATCAAGAACCCAGATGTAAATCCATCCACCTATGGTCAGCTGATCTTTGACTAAGGACCAATGTCCACTAAATGGGGAAAAAACAGTCTTTTAAACAAATGGTGCTGGCAAAACTGGATGTTCATCTATGAAAAATGAAACAGGACACATATCTCACACCATATACAAAAACTAACTCAAAATGGATCAAAGACCTAAATATAAATCCTAAAACAATAAAAATCATGGAAGAAAAAATAAGGACAATGCTAGGGGCTCCAATTAAAAAAAAACAAACAAACTCATTGCTGTTGAGTCAATTCCAGCTCATAGCACCCCCACAGGGCACAAATTCAATACAGTCCATAACAAACAATGCACAAACATCGGAAGATAAACCAGATAACTGGGAGCTCCTGAAAATTAAACACCTATGCTCATCAAAAGACTTCACCAAAAGAGTAAAAAGAGAACCTACAGACTGGGAAAAAATTTTTGGCTATGATATATTCGACAAGGGCCGAATCTCTAAAATCTACAGAATACTTCAACACCTCAGCAACAAAAAGACAAATAACCCAGTTAAAAGGATATGAACAGACACTTCCCTGAAGAAGACATTCAGGTGGCTAACAGACACAATGAGGAAATCATTAGCCTTTAGAGTAATGCAAATCAAAACTACAATGAGATACCATCTCACTCAACATTACTGGCACAAATAAAAAATAAATAAATAACGAATGTTGGAGAGGTTACTGGGGAAATTGGAACTCTTATGCACGGTTGGTGGTAATGTAAAATGGTACAACCACTATGGAAAACGATATGACACCTCCTTAAAAAGCTAAAAATAGAAATACCATACGATCTAGCAATTCCACTCCTAGGAATACATCCTAGAGAAATAAGAGCCGTCACACGAATAGACATGTGCACGCCCATGTTCATTGCAGCATTATTCACAACAGCAAAAAGATAGAAACAACCTTAGTGCCCATCAGCAGATGAATGGATAACCAAATTATGGTATGTACAATGGAATACTATGCAACGATAAAGAACAATGATGAATCTGCAAAACGTCTCATGGATGAATCTAGATGGCATTATGCTGAGGGAAATAAGTCAATCAGAAAAGGACAAATATTGTATGAGACCCATATTATAAAAACTCAAGAAAGGTTTACACACAGGAAGAAACAATCTTCGATGGTTACGAGGGAAAGGAGTAGTGGGGAGGAGAAATCACTAACTAGATACTAAACAACTGTTAACTTTGGTTAAAGGAAAGACTACAAACAATATAGGCTCCATCAGCACAACTTGGCCAAGGCAAAGCCATAGAAGCTTCCTAGATACACCCAAACACCTTGAGGGACCAAGTTACTGGGACTGAGGGCTGGGAATATAGTCTTGGGGGACATCTAGGTCAATTGGCACAACATAGTTCATAAAGGAAATGTTCTACATCCTACTTTGGTGAGTAGTGTCTGGGGGTCTTAAAAACTTATGAGCAGCCATCTAAAATACATCTATTGTTCCGATCACATTGGGAGCAAAGGAGAATGAAGAAAACCAAAGACATAAGCAAACTATCAGTCCAAAGACTAATGGACCACATGAATCACAGCCTCCACAAGCCTGAGCCCAGAAGAAATAGATGGTGCCCAGCTACCACCACTAACTTCTCTGACAGGAATCACAATAGAGGGTTCCAGACAGAGCAGGAGAAAAACGTAGAACAAAATTCAAATTCACAAAAAAAGACCAGACTTAAACTGGTCTGACAGAGACTGGAGGAACCCTGAAACTATGGCTCCAGGACACTCTGCTAACTCAAAGCTGAAGCCATTCCTGAAGTCCGCCTTTCAGCCAAAGATTAGATAGGCCTATAAAACAAACAATAACACACACAAGCAACATATTTTTTAGTTCAATCAAGTATAGGAGACCTAATGGGCAACACTTATCCAAAAGCAAAGACGAGAAGGCAGGAAGGGATAGGAAACCTGAACTAATGGACTTGTGGAACCTGGGGTATAAAGGGAAAGGGGGAGAGTGCTGACACATTGCAGGGATTGCAACCAATGTCACAAAACAATTTGTGTATAAATTTTTGAATGCGAAACTAATTTACTCTGTAAACTTTCACCTAAAACAATAAAAATAAACAAAATAAACTGGAATATAATGATTTGTGGCTAGAGGGTGTACTGTGGTGGTTTAAAATAGTTTGCTCAATTCCTTTATACTTCTCCCTTTAAAGGGTGAAGATTAATTTCACTCCCCTTGAGTGCAGGCTACTTAGTGACTCACTTGTAACAAACATGGTAGAAATGATAGTGTGTAATTTCCAAGAATAGGACATAAAATGAACTAGAGCTTCTTCCTTGCTTGCTCTCTTGGATCACTTGCTCTGGAGGAAGCCTGCCACCACATCATGAGGACACCTATGCAGCCCTTTGTAAAGCATCATGTGGCAAGAAAATGAGGCCTCCAGACAACAGACAGCAGGAGCTGAGGCCTTCTTTCAACAGTCATGAGAGTAAGTTAACTTGGAAGCAACTACTTCAATGTTAACCAAGTCTCAAGAAGACTGTAGCCTGGGCCAACATCTCGAAATTGGACTTTGTGAGAGACCCTGAGCCAGAACCACCTACCAAGCTTCTTCTCCAATCTGAGCCACAGAAACTGTGAGGTGACAAATTTAGGTTATTTTTAAGCTACTAAATTTGGGATAATTTGTTACACAACAATAGATAACTAATGAAGTGTGTGTGTGTGTCTGTATGCACATTCATGCATATATACATACATGTCCTGCATTTGTCCTCTGAAGGCCTAGAAGCAATAACATCTCAGTAACATTGAGTACACCTATCACCTGGATCTTGGTTTCTAAATATCATTAAATAATAAAAAAAACTGGAACTTTTTGAAAAAATGACTGGTTCCAGGGCTAAGGCTAAGAAGGTAGAAGATGGTCCTGGAACATCTTAAGGGACAAGAAAGTAGGGAAGTGCAAAAAAAAAAAAAAGAGAGATGGGGACTTCTTGAAAGGACAAAGGAACCAATTTGAAGGGAGTCTTGATTTCAAATCTTGGACAGCATTTGCAAAATAAAAATGATAATAATAGAGTATAACACATTTAATAAATGCATATCCATAATCTCATATTCATAAATATGTGTATTTATGAATATATATTCATAAATACATAATTGAATAAGTAAATAAAGGAAAGGGAGGAAATTTCTTCCATACAGTAGAATCCCAATTAACAAATGTAGAAGAAATGATGGAAAGAGAAAATCACCATTTGACAAACACCACAATAGTAACTATTATAGGTAAGAATCATAAATGAATGCTAAAATAATAAGAAGGATATTTTTATAGTTTCAGTGTATCTCCCCACAAGGTTTTTATAATTATGAAGGGAAAAATAGCAACTCCACAGTGGAGAAACCTGGCAGACACCACTTTACCCAAATAATCAAAATTAACAAGATCAGTAATGAGACACAGTGACATCATGTGATACATGATGTCACGCACTGAGAAAAACAAAACATCATTTTGCCAAAAATAGATAATCATAATTAAATCATGAGGAAACATCAGACAAATTCAAGGTGAGAGACATTCTACAAAATAGCTCTCCAGTACTTTTCAACAGTGTCAAGGTAATGAACTACAAAGACAGACTGAGGAACTGTGCCAAATTAGAGGAGGCTAAAGAGACATGGGAGCTCTGGTGGCACAGTTGTTAAGAGCTACAGCTTCTAACCAAAAAGTAAGCGGTTCAAATCCACCAGTTGGTCCTTGGAAACCCTATGGGGCAGTTCTACTCTGTCCTATAGGGTCGCTATGAGTTGGAATCAACTTGATGGCCATGGTTTTAAGGAGACATGACACATAAATGCGAAGTGGGTTATTAGATTGGATTCCGGACCAGTAAGGGATGTTAGTTGGCCTGGTTTGATTTACATGGATAGGAATTGAAGTTAAGACATGAAGACAAGGTGAATCAAGAGAGAAAAGTGAGGTGACTGGGAATTGGAGAGCTTCATGAGGTAGAAGAGTAGGTAGAGCTGCGTGAAGAAAGAAGAGAACTGGGAAAGAGAAGTTTGTGGTCACA
>NW_004444412.1:86112-88961 GCF_000243295.1 Trichechus manatus latirostris | reverse complement strand
ATTTTTTCCCCTACATCTAATATTCTCTTCAGGAACAGAGGAGGAGAAGATGTTACTTGCCAAGTAAAACACAAAGATGCCTTAGTCTTGGCCCATGGTAAGAATCCAGTACACGTTTGGGACTCATTATCTTTACTCTTTCATAAGAAGCTACCTTCCTTTATGATTTTTTCTCTCTGTCTTCAGATATTCTCAAGGTAGTATCCAGGTTTTACTTTTTCCAGTACTCCAAATTGCCAGTTTAACACTCAAGGGTCCATTTTCTAGACCAGATATTTATTATTGCAATGCCTGTACAGTCATTGTATGTGCTTTATTAATTTTTTATTATTTGAAATTAAGAAGAATATCATGTTTATTCACACAAATATTGCTCTTTGAATCACTTTTTGTCTGGCAATTGCACCCAAAGTTTGAAAATGTAAAACCTCGTATTACTTTCTCACGCCATAGATCTGCTTTGACATATTTTTCTTGTTCTCGGTGAGAGACTGACAGCAGGTTTGTCACTGATTATTTCCTGTCCTTTTCATTGCGTTTGCCATCTCCTTTGCTGGCCTTTCAGCATTATTAATAGTGAACTATAACACTGAAAGAGGTTAGGTCCAATACTCACAAATGTTTTGACTGCGTTTCGTTTTCATATGAATCTCTACCTGTCAAAAACCCATCCTTTTGTAAAGAGCAGGATCAAATCCCCGCCCCCCTCCCCCAATTTAAGCCTTTGCTCTTTCCCATTGTTCCACATATTCTCCCTTTCTTTTCAATTACTCTGTTTGCTTGAGCCTCTGTTAATCATTGGATTATTTATTCAATAAACATCGGCTCCCTCCTACCTGCCAGATACTTGTTAAGCACTGGGGGTATAAAGAGGAAGATAACACAGACCTTCCTTCAAAGAGGTGTTTATTAGAGAAGACCAATATGTAAACAAGTTCTTACAATACATTTTAAATGCGGTCATTAACCACATCATTGTAATATGGTTATTCTTTTAACCATATTTTTAGCAACCAAGAGATTATAAGCTTTCTGAGAGTAGGGATTCTGCCTATCCATTTTTGTATCTGAGAGTACGGTCTCTAGCCAATGGTAGATAGTAAGTGCTGAAGGTCCACATGGTTCCTCCAATTCTACTCTTAATTTAATTTATTGACATTTTAAAGCATAAATCACTTTTCTAAACATATTTTATTGCCCTTGGAGGCTTTTTTTTATCATTACAATGTTGGAATTATACTCCTAGTAGGACTAACTGCTGTACAAGGTACATTGCCTCCCTTTCTTCAGCATACTTAGTCTATATCTTACTTTATTATGCTCCACAACCCAGGTTACATACTAAATTTTTGGGCTTCAATTCCATGTAAGCTTCAGCTTGCAGATCATTGTCAATTCTGATATCCTAGTCTCCCCAATCCTTCTACCAATGGATCACTAGACCTCTAGTTCAATGACAGCTTCAATGATGGGAACCACAACTGTTGCCTCTCTGCTTCCATTTTTGCCCCCTGCAGTCTATTCTATTCATAGCTATCAGAGCACCCTGTATCTCCAATAACTAAAGTAGTTGCTGCATATAGCGGTTAAATGAAAGAATGAAGTATAAGGCAGTCTTTTCCATTTCCAGGCAGTTCTGATTTTTACTCAAGGTCATAAAATTTCACGGTGAGAGTAGACTTTAAATAATACTTAACTAACTTTTTTATAAGGAGCACTGGTGGCACAGTGGTTAAGCGCTCAGCAGCGAACCAAAAGATGGGTGGTTCAAACCCACCAGCTGCTCCGTGGGAGAAAGATGTGACAGTCTGCTTCTGTAAAGATTACCACCTTGGAAATCCTATGGGGCAGTTCTACTCTGTCACATGGGGTAGCTATCAGTCAGAATCTACTCAATGACAACAGGTTAACTTTTATAATAAAATTAAGCAACCTTGATTCTATTTTCTCCTTTACTCACTCTACCCTGAGGAGATAACATAATGGATCTTATTGATAAATTTGATAGGAACGAATAGGCATATTTTGCTTAATTCTACCTTCTTTTTCCTCTTTGGATTTGTCTATCTGCAAGGAACAGGCTTTCCTCTAGTCCTCCGGGGTGTCTGCTTCTGCAGAAGGTGAGGGGCTGTGATGGGATGTTCTTTGGTCCTCTTTGATACAGTGCTGCCTGTGACTTACCTGTAAGTCAGACTTATGGGGTTCGGTCTATTTGAGGTTCATGCTCTGCCACATCCTCTATACTGGCTTCAGTCTCTGTGAAAGAGGGATTCTTTTCTTCCATCATTACTTTGTTTCTCAAATTACTAACAGCCTCCATGGAGAAGAACAAATCTGTTAATTATTAGAAGTTTCTTTAGAGACTCTCATCCAACTTCAAACTTCAGTATTATTTCTAAGAGTTGATATGTACTTGTATTCTCTTCCAGAAAAAAAAAATTATCCATCTATACACATTTTTATTTATACCACTTTTTTAATATACAAGTGGGGTCACATTATCTATTCCATTCATCAGTGTGATTTTACACTGAATATTATATGTTTAAGAGCTTTCTAGCCCATATAAACTGACTTCACTCTAATTTATAGTGGCTTGACTTGCCATTGTTTTATAGTGAGCTCCATTTAATTGATGCACTGGATAAAATTGTTCACTCCATTGTTTTCATAAAATATCCTCAGAATTGAATTCATAATTTGACGTATTTTACCACAGCAATGTCAGACCTGATTTTATAAATTTATCCATACTAGTAATTGGGAACAGACCATACAGCAAGCCCTTCCCTTTGTTGCTTCTGTTCTCCTATCCTAGCACATAAGCAACATATCTTCTCCAATTATCT
>NW_004444412.1:51756-71636 GCF_000243295.1 Trichechus manatus latirostris | reverse complement strand
TCCTAGGATATATGTAAAATTCGATTTGTTTGAAGCTAAGCAAAGCACTTCACTTAAGTAGGCATTGAACAGAATTTTGCTGCTTCCTCTATTTGTGCCTAAATCATTTATAGCACCAAACATTAAATGCTATCAAATGCTGTTTTTCCAAGAGGAGATTATGAATCAACAAATTAAAAAAAAAGTGTTTTGGAGTATGATAATGTTCAAGGCACTGGGAATAAAATCTCGTGTAAGAAACAATCCCTGTAGTCAAAAAATTTAAGTCAGGTTAGAAGGATAAAGTTATATCCATAAAAAGGTCTTCGTTTTACAGCTGAGGTGGGTTAGAAGCTCAGAGAAGGCTGTGGTCTTAAGAGACAGCATAATGGAAGAGATGGATTTTGAATTGAACCTGGAAAGAGGAGCAGCATGAGCAAAGGCATGTGTGGTGAGGTCAGGAGAAGTAATACAGTTTGAATAGAACAGAGAGACTGTGCTTATTGAGGGTAACAGAAGAACCGTATAAGAGGTCAGTGTACATATTTATCCCAGTGAGGGTTCTCTCTGTTGCCCAGATGACATTGTCAGTCGCTTTCCTCTTGATTGTCCTTGTATCAGGATGAGCAAAATACCTGAGAGTTAGCTAAACTATAAAGAAGTATATAACTTATTCAGGGAAAAGCTAACTACAAATTACTTTTGAATTATATACTATACTACATTATTCATTCACCTCCTCCTCTCTATTATGTGGCTTGTGGAGATCCGCCTGCATATTAAAAATGAAAAGTTTTCCAAAATGGAAAAACAAATAGCTAATTCCCAACAGCACCACTGTATTTTTATGCTAATATCAAGCAATTCTTTTTTTAGCTTATCATTTTGTGAAACATTTGCTTACAGAATAGTTTATTCATGGCTTCCCATGTTGCAATAATTAGGAACAATGGCCAATTTCAATTCAGGAGAGCCTGAGGAAATCATAGCTCTCAAGAAGCCATGTCAAAAACAGCCACTGTGCCCAGTAGATCTCAAAACAGGCAAAGCAGAATGCAGGAGCCACAGAGGTTCAACTCCTGCCCTTGTTTTCTTGGCTGGGGGGTGGTATATGGGTGCGTGTGTTGGGGAGGGGGTAGATTTCACTTGCAAAAAACAAAATAACTACAACAAAAACTTTATTTTTCTTTGTGGAGAGAAAGTTTTCCATTAGATTTCTGCTTATCTTGGCATAAGGAAACCAGGCCAGGTTTAGCAGGGAATCTTTCACAACATTGTCATTATGTACTCACCTGATCTCACAAAGCACATTTCAGAAGCCTAGGTGGGCAGTCTTAATTACCAATGCTTATACTCACCAGTGCGCTCAGGGATATATAGCCCCATGCCTCACATTCCTTTATTCTATTGACCTTTATTGATTTAAGCTTTTCAAATATCCTCAGTTCCCAGCCCCTACATCACAGCCACCTCTCAGTGTCAGTGTTGAAGCACATTTTTGAATTGGAGAACTAGGAATGTCTGTCCTTTCTTGCTTCTTTTCCCAGCATAAAAATTTTAAAATTGTCACCCTATGAAGCATTCAACATTTTTGCTGTCAAGATAAATGCTGTAAAATTCCTTTTCAGGATTGTGTACTGACCGACACTTCATTCTTTTCCTTACTTTTTCAGAAATTGATAACAGTGTGACAAGGAGACTCAGATAAGACATAGTACACATTTAAGTATATATTTATTAACTTATTCTATTAAATGCTGAGAGACTGAATATACAATGGACAATGTCTAGACCATATGTGACAATACAATTCAGTCCCACAAATGACAGCAATCAGCCTGGGAAGACAAACAAACGCCTTTGCAACAATTGGCCTAAAATAGTCAGGAGTTGGACACTGACTGCCAGCTTCCAACTCAGCACCAACTAAAGAAAACCAAATATGCTTCCCAAATAATCAGAAAGAATGCTCTGCTTCTAGGTAACCCATCTCCAATTTCCCCAGGCCAACAACTTCCAATCAAAGAATACCTGGAGCCTTTCCACTCCCCTACGTGTCTTTGAGTCCGTGCCAAACACAAGTGATGGTGGCTGACTCTTTGCAAGCTGTGAATAAACAGCCTCTATTCTCATTTGGGTTGTCTTTATTTCCAAAATGCTGTCCTCTCAAGGCCCTGGCCAGTCAAACATATAGTCAAACATCCCTGAAAGTGTGTTAAGAACACATTGTTGCTGTTATTGTTGTTAGGTGCCCTCGGGTCGGTTCCGACCAATAGCGACCCTATGTACAACAGAATAAACACTGCCCAGTCCTGCGCCATCCTCACAATCATTGTGCTACTTGAGCACATTGTTGCAGCCACTGTGTCTATATGTCTCATTGAGGGCCTTCTTCTTTTTTGTTGACCTTCCAGTTTACCAAGCATGATGTCCTTCTCCAGGCACTGGTCTCTCCTGATAATATGTCCAAAGTATATGAGACGTAGTCTTGCCATCCTTGCTTCTAAGGAGCATTCATTCTGGCTGTACTTCTTCCAAGACATATTTGTTCATTCTTTTGGCAGTCCATGGTATATTCAATATTCTTTGCCAACAGTATAACTCAAAGGTGTCAATTCTTCTTCAGTCTTCTTTATTCATTATCCTTATTCATGCATATGATGCGATTGAAAGCACTGTGGCTTCGGTCAGGTGCACCTTAGTCTTTAAGGTGACATCTTTGCTTTTGAACACTTTAAAGAGGTCTTTTGCAGCAGATTTGACCAATGCTATGCGTCTTTTGATTTCCTGACTGCTGCTTCCATGAGCGTTGATTGTGGATCCAAGTAAAATGAAATCTGTGACAACTTCCATCTTTTCTCTGTTTATAATGATGTTGCTTATCGGTCCAGTTGTGAGGATTTTTGTTTTCTTTATGTTGAGGTGTAATCATACTGAAGGCTGTGGTCTTTGATCTTCATCAGTAAGTGTTTCAAGTCCTCTTTACTTTCAGCATCAAGGTTGTGCCACCGGCAAAACGAAGCTTATTAATGAGCCTTCCTCCAATCCTGATGCCTCGTTCTTCTTCATATAGTCCAGCTTCTTGGATTATTTACTCATCACACAGGTTGAATAGGTATGTGAAAAGATACAATCCTGACGCACACCTTTCCTGACTTTAAACCACGCAGTATCCCTTTGTTCTGTTTGAAGGATTGCCTCTTGATCTATGTACAGGTTCCTCATGAGCACAATTAACTGTTCTGGAATTCCCATTCTTCACAATGTTATCCATGATTTGTTATAATCCACACAGTCAAATGCTTTTTCATAGTCCATAAAACACAGGTAAACCTCTTTCTGGTATTCTCTGCTTTTAGCCAGGATCCATCTGACATCAGCGATGATATCCCTGGTTCCTTATCCTCTTCAGAATCCAGCTTAAATTTCTGGTAGTTCCCTGGTAATCTACTGCTGCAGCCGCTTTTGAATGATCTTCAGCAATATTTTACTTGCATGTGATATTAATGATATTGTTTGATAATTTCTGCATTCAGTTGGATCACCTTTCTTGGGAATAGGCATAAATATGGATCTCTTCCAGTTGGTTGGCTAGGTAGCTGTCTTCCAAATTTCTAGGCATTATGAGTGAACACTTCCAGCACTGCATCCATTTGTTGAAACATCTCAGTTGGTACTCCATCAATGCCTGGAGTCTTGTTTTTCACTAATGCCTTCAGTGCAGCTTGGACCTCTTCTTTCAGTACCATCAGCTCCTGATTATATGCTACCTCCTGAAATGGTTGAACATTGCCCAATCTTTTTAGTATATGACTCTGTGTATCCCTTCCATCTTCTTTTGATGTTTTCTGTGTGGTTTAATATTTTCCCTGTAGAATCCTTCAATATTGCAGCTTGAGACTTGAATTTTTTCTTCAGTTCTTTCAGTTTGAGAAATGCCAAGAGTGTTCTTCCTTTTTGGTTTTCTACCTCCAGGTCTTTGCACATGTTATTATAATACTTTACTTTGTCTCCTTGAGCCATCCTTTGAAATCTTCTATTCAGCTCTTTTACTTCATCATTTCTTCCTTTTGCTTTAGCTATTCAACATTCAAGAGCAAATTTCAGAGTCTCTTATGACATCCATTTTGGTCCTTTCTTTCCTGTCTTTTTAATGACCTTTTGCTTTCTTCATGTATGATGTCCTTGATGTCATTCCACAACTCGTCTGGTCTTCGGTCATTAGTGTTCAGTGCAGCAAATCTATTCTTGAGATGGTCTTTAAATTCAAGTGGGATATATTCAAGGTTGTACCTTGGCTCTCGTTGAGTTGTTCTAATTTTCTTCAACTTCACTTGAACTTGCATATGAGCAATTAATGGTCTGTTCTGCAGTCGGCCCCTGGCCTTGCTCTTACTGATGATATTGAGCTTTTCTATCGTCTCTTTCCACAGATGTAGTCGATTTGATTCCTGTGTATTCCATCTGGCAAGATCCATGTGTATAGTTGTCGTTTAAGTTGGTGGAAAAAGGTATTTGCAATTAAGAAATCATTGGTCTTGCAAAATTCTATCGTGCAATCTCTGGCATCATTTCTAACACCAAGGCCGTATTTTCCAACTACTGATCCTTCTTCTTTGTTTCCAACTTTCACATTCCAATCACCATTAATTATCAATGCATCCTGATTGCATGCTTGATCAATTTCAGACTGCAGAAATTGGCAAAAATCTTCTATTTCTTCATCTTTGGCCTTAGTGGTTTATGCATAAATTAAAATAATAGTTGTATTAATTGGTTATCTTAGGCTGGGTTCTCTAGAGAAGCAAAACCAGTAAAGTATATAAATATATACAGAGAGAGATTTATATCAAGGAAATGGCTTATGCGATTGTAGAGGCTAGGACATCCCAAGTCTGTGGATCAGGATAGAGGCTTCTCTCCATTCACGTAGCCACAGGGGCTGGAGAACCCAAGATCAACAGGTCAGAGAGCAGGGCTCCCGCTCACAGGCTGTGAAGATTTACGAATCCCAAGATCAGCAGATAAGCTGGTAGCTAAAGTCCAAAGACCCAGAGGTCAGATGAACAGGAGGCAGCCAGAGGATCCAGAGTGAGCAAAAAGCTAGAATGTCTGCTTATATTTGGATGCAGATCACTTCCCCAAGGAAATTCCCTTTCAACTGATTGGCTACTCACAGTAGATTCCATCATGGGAGTGATCACATATAAACACCGAGAGTCATGGCCCAGCCAAGTTGACACACAGTCTTAACCATCACACTGATTTTCCTCGTATGTGTATGGATATTATCCTATCATTGACAGTGTTGTACTTTGGATAGACTTTGGAGTGTTCTTTTTGACTATGTATATAAAAGAATACATTAGGCATTGAAAATAACTTTCAGGCACCAAACATACACCAGTCTTGTCCATTCATTCCAGAAATAATTGGATTAAAAGTAGTGCGAAACAGAAGCAAAGACGTATCATTATTACTCTGAGCAGTGCTATAGATTTCTACTTAAATCTTTAATTTCAGAGGTTTATTTTGGGTTATAGCAAAACAAAACAACAATGGCAACAGCAAAACAAAAACAAAAAAATCCACCTTTTAGAAATCAAAATCTATATGTGTGTCTGGAGCAGTTGGTTCAATGGCAGTTTATGGATTCTTCTTGAATACTGTCTATCTTGTCTACATGCAACATTGTATATTCAACTACAATAAAAGTTTGTTTCATTAAAGATTTGCTTATCCCTTGCTTGATCTTATTTCTCAAGGTAGAATCTTTAACTACTGGCATTGCCCTACTTATAAAATAACTGGTATCTACTATACAACTCTCAGTTCTTATTAGCAGAGCATGTTCATTCTATTCTCAGCAGGAACTATACTCAACAAAATTATGAAGCAGTTAAATTTTGTGTTTTGGTACTCCTGATCTCCTCTTGCTGCGCCGTTTAACCCTTCTCTGCCTTCGTGCTTTCTCTGCATCCTATTTTAAAACCTGCTGTTAAAAGATCTGAAATATAAGTGACATTCAAGTCCTCCTGGCTAAAAAGATTTACTGTGGTAGCCTTCAATATGCTATTGTATTTGGCAGGAAATAAAATACCTTTAGGGCCTTTGTCCTTGTATTTAATAAGCACTCGAGTGTGTGTGTATGAATGAATGAATGACTAAAATGACTCACATAACTACTAAATTATTGGGACATTCAGGCTTGTACAGGATGGAGGGAAAAGTGTTTCTGGGACTCCATAAACATGAAATAATCTTCTAATTTTTTCAGTTTATTCAAAATGACTCTTCTGCAACTCAGGACATTTTTGTTACTAATAGATATTAAAAAATTAGAAGTGACACCCGTTGTTATATAAATCATGTTTAGATGATTGTATCTACAATGATTCATGATTAAAACTGTTAATGAAAAGGACCAATAATGAGAATAAAATAAAATCACAAATAATTTTTAAATATTTATATTGGGCTTTCACATGTTGGTTAGTGTATTTTTCAATGGAGTTTAAATCTATCAAGCTTGGAACTTTAACTGCCTGAATTTTTAAAACTATTTAATGTATTATGCATTTCCTGACCCTGTCTTAACTTCATCCTTTATCTTTATAAATGCACTGTATCACCTCTGAGATGTGTGAAAGGACCAAAGTATAAATCTCTTTCATTCTTCTTGCTAATGCAGGGAGTGATTGTATTACTTTGAGAGTAACTTGTATTTCTCTAAGTACTAAATGAAGTAGACTAATTGACTGTCATTGTTTTTTTCAAGAATGATATATTCAAGAATCATGGAATTGGAATTCCAGTCTTGGAAGCTTTGGGAGACAATCTAATGGAAACCTTTCATTTTAGAGTAAAGGAACTAAAAGATCAAAGAGAATCAACTGCACATTCAAAACCTATGTGACAGATAATACATGGAGAAAACCATAAGTGAATATCTCTGATCAGGACTTGTTTTGTCCATTGGAAAAATTTTGCACTGGCCTAGACAGTTCAGAAATTTAAGCTCTTTTAGTGTAAGTGAATAGATAAAAGAAATATCACTTGTTATTTCTTATAACTGTGTTCATATTTGGTCCCATAATAAGAGAGGTGGGTTGTTTTACTTTTGGGTTGTGACATAAAGATTGTTATTACAAAGAAAGTGTGAGGTATTGGAATTTTTTTTAGCAGCAATGCCCTAAGGATATACAGGACTTGCTTGGAAGTCATGCTGATAAAAATATATTAGCATTGCCTCTTTCTGTATCCTGGGGCAAACTATACCTCAGTCTCAGTATAGGAGAGAGGGAATGAATGTAATAATGCAACGTTCTATAAACGTCAGAGGGATGGTAGGAGAAAAGGTGATTTCCTGAAAATAATAACTTAGTCAAATTTAGGCCAAGTGACCAATATTTGATGGGCACAGCCTTCAAAAGCTGTATGTTGAATGAAATGTGTAATAAAAATAATATCCCTATAACAAAGAATATTTTGAGTTACTTCAAAATGAATGTTATGGAAACTATCATAAAGTGCTGTTAGCCTTTCCATGGTGTGATTATATTATTATCTCTGCTTTTACCAAGTCTTCCTAGGAATTCTCAAATTCCTTTAAATAATTTTTATCAAATGACATTGTTAAGAAGACAAGCAAAGCAAAGAAGGAAAAACAGGAGACAGGAATAAGCTCAAAATGAGTGGAATAATCATTTAATCTTTAATACTCTAGAATAGAGGGCATTATGGTTCAGTGGTGGAATTGTTGCCTTCCATGAGGGAGACACAGGTGTGATACTCAGCCAATGCACCTCATATGAAGCCACCACCTGTCAGTGGAGGCTTGTGTGTTGCTATTATGCTGAACAGGTTTTAGCACAGCTTCCAGACCAAGATGGACTAGGATAAAAGGTCTAGTGACCTATTCCGAAAATCAGCCAATGAAAACCCTATGGATCACACTGGTCCAATTCACAACTGATCAGGGGAATGGTGCAGGACCAGGCATCATTTTTCTCTGTTGTTCATGAGGTCGCCATGAGTCTCTCAATGGCAGCACACAACAACTCTAGGATTAGATAAATTCCTAGAAGGAGGAGGACCGTTGCAGGTAGGATGGAATTAAAAGTACAAGACAGATTATCTGTAGAAAATCTATCTCCTGAAAATTTAACTTGGTAAAGGTGTTACATATTTCTGTATCATTACGGCATTCTCAAAATACCAACCTCGAATACCATAGCTAAGTAAGAGGAGAATGTAACTAAACTGAACTTAGATTTAGTGAGCAAAATTCAGAAAAGAAAAACAGAATTAATAGAAGCTCATTGGCAATCACTAGAATACAGAATACTGCTTAAAACTTAGTTCCTTTCAGTCTAGATTAATGGAACACTTTACTAGCTACCTAGAAAGAAAAAGAGTAGCTTCTATGGTTTCTTTTATACTTTTGTGCACATAATGAACTTTTTAAAAAAACTTTCTTGAATGAAGTAGCTAGTTTCCACCTCTCTTTTCTTATCACAGTCTTAAAACTATGGAATAAAAAAAAAGATAAGTTTAGGATGCCAATGTTTCAGTGTGTTCAGCCACATCTAAAAATGTAATTTTTCTAGGGCTTACTGCCCAGGACTGGGGGATCTGGTGCAAGAGACTGAGATTACATAGCTCTCACTTTCACTTCTTTGGATGCATGGGATCACCTGGGTGATTCAAAGGGGCCCTGTGGGAACTACAGGAGAGGGATATGTGTTATGTATCATTCATTACACATAACCTGAGTGTCCTATTATGGCCTATTCTAGGTGCACTATCTATGTCGAATGATCTAGCCAGCCATCATAGGCATAATCAATTTTGATGACAAACTAACAAGATAAATTTGGAAAATCCAGTTTTAGCACATCAGCTACACATGTTCCAGACTTCTATAAAGATTATTCCTTCTTAAGAAATTTCTTCACCCTTCTCTCATAAAAGAAGATAATACTGCAAAGGTATTATGAGTAATCAATTTGTAAAACTATTTAGACCCTTAGATGTAAAGTTTCTCATCTTTACCAAAAAAAGAAAACAGAAATTCACAAATAGACAAAATAATTTTTACAGGTACAAAAAAAGAAAAATTGTATATCTAGATAAATCTGATCCCATGATTATTCGTAATTCAATTATTGATTTTGCACGAACAAGCTTGAGAAAGGATAGTAGTAGATTATGGAAACATTTGATCCAAGTTCTACAATAGAAATATTGAAAAAAAGAACTAAATATGCTAAATATTCTAGGCAGAGAGAATGGCGTGTACCAAGGCATGATAGAAAATAAGACCACAGTAAGTTTAGAAAGTGTGAATTAGTTGGTATAAATTGAGAATGGGTTGTAAGATGGGTCCCTCGTGAGAGCTTTAATAAAAGCAGAGTTTGATCCAACAGGACCTTAACAGGTCATGCTAATATAAATGGATTTTGTCCTGGACAAAAGAGAGAGAGAGAAAGAAGAAAAAAAAATCTTTGAAGGATTTTAAAGAGGGGAGCAATATGACCTGTATGAATTTTAGAAAAATCATTCTAGTGGTAGAATAGATTAGAAGGAAATCAGACTGGAGGTAGGGGATTAGTAGTTGAGAGGTTATTGCAATAAATTGGGATGTAGAATTATAAAGCCTTAAATTAAGAGAGTTGTTGGGGGATAGAGAGAAGGTAACATTAAGAGGTGATAAGAAGATGTAACCTACATATCTTTCTGAATAATTGGATGTAAAAAAAAATAAGAGGAAAGTAGAATGAATTAAGTTTCTGCCTTGAGAAAATGGGCAGATGGCCATACTGGGGAAAGATGTTGAGTTTCATTCTGAAAATGTAAGAATCTCAATGCCTGTGGAGAACGAAGTAGAGAAGTCTAATAGATAGACATATGAATTAAGGAAAGACATCTGTGCTGGAAATTTAGAGTTGGCTGTCGTTAGCATATTTTTAGTAGGGAAAACTATGGAATGAATAAAATTATCTAGCGAGATGATGCACACTGAAAAGAAGTCACATCTATAGAGGGAAAGGAAGGGGAGGTAATGAAAGAAATTGATATGCAATGAAAAGTTGAGGGAAAGTAATGTGCCAAATGCTATACGTAGGACATATAAGATAAGGCTGAAAAGCATCCACTGGTTTTAAGAAGTAGAAGTTGGCACAAACAGTTTTAGTGGAGATTGTAAAAAGCTGAAGTGTAAGGTGAGGAATTAGACAATGAATGTAAGCTTCTTTTTCAAACATGAAATACAGAGTAGGCGGTTGAAAACATGGGCTCTATAGGCAGGTTGCCTAGGTTTGGATCTCAGCTCTGCCTTAACTGGCTCTGTGACTTTGAGTAAGTTACGTAACTGTGCTATGCTTCCGTTTCCTCATCTGTAAAAAGTCATATCACAAGTACCTACCTCATGAGGATGTAGTGAGGATTAAATGTACTAACACATAGAGTAAATGAATCAAAGTCTCACCATCCTAGTTTACTTTGAACACATCATCAGGAAAGACCAATCTCTAGAAAAGGATATCATGTCTGATAAAATAGAGGACAAATGAAAATAAGGGAAACCTTCAATGAGATGGATTGACACAATAGCTGCAACAATGGATTCAAACATGCTAACAATCAAAAAGATGGTGCAGGACCTGGCAACGTTTCATTCTGTTATACATAAGGTCGCCAAAAATCAGAACTGACTCAACGACAAGTAACAGCAGCAACAACACATATGGACTATTTAGAACAGTGCCTGGCTTTTAGTAAGTACTCAGTGAACATCAGATGTTATTAGTATCAAGTAACTTAGCTGAAAAGTATAGAAGAGACCAGGGTGATGGTGGGAAGAAAATAGAAGAGAAGTATTTTTGTTTGATTTTTGATGGTCGTTTAACTTGGGAGAGACTTAATATTAAAGAAAATAATCAGTAGGGAGGAAGAAAACAGAGAAACAAAATAGATAATGAAAAAAGTTCTTAAGTTTATAGAAGGAGATGAGACCATGAGCTGAGTTGAAAGGGTTATCTTGAAAAGATAGATACAATATCTCTCCTTTGAGCTGGGAAGGAAGGAAGGATGGATGAAAATAGAAGAAAATACGTTTGAAGATGATGGCAGCCTCTATTGTCTAGATAGTATAATGGGTAAAACTAGGACAGAGAAGGAGGCACAATAGCCAGGAGAGTTTAAATTTTATTTGTGAACGTTAAAGAAAAAATTATCAGAGCAGGTTTCTGTGAAATTAAAGAATTCAAGGAAAAACAAAAAGTAATGCAAAGCTGCCAAATGAAGAAGTGGGTTAAGTAAGCTTTTTGGCCTCCTGCTCTCTTAGAGAAGGAGAAAGAGAGAGAGGAGGGGAGAGGAGAGACAGAGTAGGGAAGAGAGAAGAAGAAAACTTAATCTTATAATCATTAGGACAACTTCACATATGGAGTATACTGATCTATATACATATGAGAGCTATTTCTTAATGCTTCCCTAGTTGATGAAAGCCTCTTACTAAATGCTTCTCTGCCTTCATTTCAGCAATTTTGTATGCTGCCTCTAAGTTTTCTTTAATCATTGTTATTATTCTCTCTCCTCAACCATCTGCTTTTTGCTTTTTTGCTCCTTATTGCTTCCTCCAGCAAAGGCATTTAAATCTTGTTCTTATTTCCTAAGTGGCTTATGTGAACTCTGGAATATCTGACTTTTTTTCTGCTGCTTTGCTTATAGATGCTCTTCCGTACTCAACCAAGAGATATTTTACAGCTATGTTTGAAAGAGACGACTGGCCTGACTAATTACTTGTATAAGCTTTGCTGTCGTCAGGGTAAGCATAGGTTTTATTCTGAGGTTACATACACATAACTGCTTTTTCTATAAAAAGAGAGTTTGAGGCAGTACGAAAGAGAATCTTATTTTATAAGAGATATTAACAATATAGAGAAATGTATGAATTACTCTGGTTATAGCTTACTGGGTTGTACCATCCACTGCTAAAAATCTTTGAAATAGAGAACTTTATTTTTTATCTCCTGAGATGCCTTGAAAGAAATCTTAGGCAATTATTGTTTGAAGGTCAAAACAGCCCTGTGAAGAACTATGAATTCAAGCAAGAAGCCACTTTACAACATGTTTTGATAGTAACTCCGTATAAACCAAAACTAAACCCACTGCCATCGAGTCAATTCCAGCTCACAGGGAGCCTGTAGGATAGAGTAGAACTGGCCCACGGGGTTTGCAAGGCCACAGATCTTTGCGGAGGCAGACTGCCGCGACTTTCTTCCGAGGAGTGGCTGGTGAGTTCGAACGGCTGACCTTTTGGTTAGCAGCCAAGTGCTTAACCATGGTGCCAACGGGGCACCAACTCCATAAGGGCAGTTAAAATAAGAAAAGTAATATAAGATTATAACCCTGGTCCTCACAGAGCAATCTAGAGAGGAATCAGAAGACACTATTATAAAAACAAAGTTTTCATACAAGGGCATATATAAAAGACATTACCAAGGCTATTTAAACAAGTTCTTGGGGGGTCCCCAAGATAGTGCTTAGAATTATTTCCTAAGGAGATAAAGTTTGAATAAGGTAGCAACTGAAAGAACAGAGGGGTATGAACTGACAGAGTGACAAAGAAAGCCAAAGAAGCAAGAATAGAGAGTGAATAAAATAGATGAAGACTAATTTGCTTTACTGAACACTATAGTAGGTATAGTGGCTCACAAAAAACAACAGAACAGTGATTAATGAAGAAGCTCACGTGTTTAGATCAGATATGTTGGCAATGGAAATCCATTGTGATTTTCTAGCCTATGAATGATCAAATTAGAATTTGAGGGAAATGATTCTCACTTTATGAGTAGAATATATTTAAAGGAGGGTAAATTAGCAACTAAGAGAGTGAAATACTAGGTGGTGGATAACAAATGACTGTCACGGACATAAAACAACTATTAGGGCTGAGCTTGGAAAATGACAGAAAAAGAATGGGAAATATTGTATCTGATATTTGTAGAAGGATACGCAGGACTGGGTGATGAAAAAAATATGGTGATAAAAGTGAGAGGAGCTCATTCAATCATTTCTTCACTCATTCACTCACTTATTTCTTCATCTACTGAACCATTCATTAAATAAGAAAGTTTAAATTACCCAATGAACAAAGGATTTTGAGTAAGAAGACAAAGAGTTGAGTCCTAGCTCCTGACTACTTTACTAACACCTTTAAGAACTTAATCTGAAGCTCAGTTTCCTCATCTACACTGTGTTAATAGTAAAGTTATCCTACCCTTAAGGATCAAATTATTCTGTATAACTTTCTGGTGTGCAAAGCCCTTTCATGTATAATTGAAATGCATTCATTCAATGTCCATAAATTCCAGTTTTCTTGTAGATACAGATATGTTAAAATATTATGAAAAATATAAAGTTCCATATAAAGTTGGTGTTTATTATTTTTGATATTTCATTACCTACTCTTGGAACAGCATCACAGTAAATGCTGAAAGAAAAATAAATGTGGGATAAAATATGTTCCCTGCCCTCAAGGGACACAAGACAAATATAAATTATTGAGTAACAGTGCAAATCAATATCTGATTAAGAGCATAAAAGAGAAATAAAGGCAACGTATGCTCAAAGCTTTGTGGTCTAACCACTGCTGTTGAGTCTAGGATCCTTGATAAGGCCATATAGAGGAAATGGAACTTGAATTAGGCATGAAAGTATGGACAGAATTGTGTTAGGTAGATACACTGTAAAGTATGATAACCTTACAAATATTTCCTAAATGCTTTCAGGAAGGGGGCTTGTTTGCTTTTTAAAAAATTTCATTTTTGAGTCTAATCAAATACAGGATATGAACATCATCCTGCAAAGTTTAATAGGTGACAAAAATCAATCACTGGATGGAACTCAGATCAGAAGAGGACAAAGGACATCTGGTCCCCCAAGTTAAAGTGATTAACTGATATTATCTCATTCTAGTGCCTGACAAAATGATAAAGAGAAGCCCTCATTAGAAATAGTATTTTTAATTCCCAATAGAAATGTCACAATGAATTTTCCTATCATGAGATAAGGTGTACTTTAAATCATAAAACATTAGTAGGAACATTGTATCATCATAAAAGTTTCACTTTAAGAAAATTAGTGTTTAATTTTTAATTAAGAACTAATTTGAAAATGCTTAGTACTGACTCAGTTAAACCAAAGTCTCTACTTCCATGGATAGCACTGTTATCCAACGTACCTGCTTGAGATTATGTAAGAACTGATCGCGGAAGCTCAGTCTTACTGTATTGCTGAGCCACAACTTCCTCTGTCATACATCTGACATTTGGCAAGAAAACTTTAAGACTGAACTTCACTGTTTTTCGTTTAATAAGAAATTGGAAGACCAGTAAATTGTTCTCTGTTCTCTACTGAGTTATTATTAAAGCACGTAGCTAGCTATTTTCTCTGTTGTACTGCAAGGAGACTATTCCTTCCTGTGAAATCATGACTAGAATTTAGTATTTTAAAGTAATAGCATATTTTGTTTGTTTAAAAATGCAGAAAAATTTCCCTCTAAAATAAGCCTTTGTGATATAGTTCAAGTGTACAATGAATGACAAGATCTTTCTTAGCTAATAATACACACTGACATTTATTTGGGACTTACTACATGCTGTGTGCTGTGTTAGGCATATTATTTTCATTATTTCAGGTTTCTGCTTAACTATCACCTTATCAAAGAGCTCTGCCTTGACCACCTTAACTAAAAATGGCACACACCTCTACTCATAACTCTTGACCCCTCAACTGAGCACTGGTGGCCCGGTGGTTAAAGTGATTGACTGTTAACCTGAAGGTTGGCAGTTGAAAACCAACAGCAGCTCCACTGGCAGTTTGCTTCCTTAGAGATTCACAGCCTTGGAAACCCTGTGGGGTCGCTATGAGTCGGAATTCACTCCACGACAGTGGGTTTTGTTTATTTTTTAACCAACTAACATATGTTTATTTGTTAAATTGCTTATCATCTTTCTACTTCCTCTAGACCTGTGCTAATACAGTAGTTATTAGCCATATATGGCTATTTAATTATTCCACAGATTCTTCCTAATAACAGAAGTAATAGATATATCATGTAGCACATTAGCTGAATAGATGTATGGTAGTTAAAAGTTAGTTCCATTATATGAACATGTTTTTTTATAATCAAGTTTATGCTTTCAGTGTCTGGGTGTGCCAGTTAGCTTTGTAATCTGTAATGTTATCAAGTATATTCTTAACCCTTCAGTTATCTTATAAATCTGTACTATTGACACAAAAATACAAGGAAGATCAGCTAAACAATTTTATAAGAGGCAACACTGATCCTTTTTTACTATAAGATAAACTTCTAAAATGAAC
Organism: Trichechus manatus latirostris; assembly: GCF_000243295.1. Lineage (NCBI taxonomy): Eukaryota > Metazoa > Chordata > Mammalia > Sirenia > Trichechidae > Trichechus > Trichechus manatus. The sequence goes on along the minus strand of NW_004444412.1, from coordinate 56,270 downwards.
AATTTTGCCAATATTGTAATAGTCTATTTGTTATAGACATAATAATGATATATATAGTCATGGATTATTATGAAGACGGAGGATAGCTTCTATTTTCTGCATAATTTTTGCCACATGATATATTATTTTGAGGAACATTTGACTCTAGTAAGAATGACTTTAGGTAGTAATAATAAAGTGGCTTCCAAAGAACCTTACAAATATCACCTCATTTGTCTGTAGATAAGTAACAAATATTAAGAATTGTCAATTATTTCTTATTTTAAAAATTGATCCACAAGATTTCTACCTTTCTTTTCAAATTTCATTTGTATTTATATTTATATATGTTCTCTTGAGAGGAATATAGTATATTCTCATTTTCTAACAATATTTAAACGATGAAAAAGAACAGAGATCCCTTGAACCTACTACATATGCCCTGGAAAACCCTTCCTGATAGCACATCCTATCTTACTCACTCCCCACTGTTACTGTAGACAAGATTTTCTAATCAGAACTAGCTATCATCTTGTGGGCAGTAACTCTCAAACACTCAGATGAGCAGAGGGAGAAAATGTCACCAAATATTAGAGTCTTAGGAAGAGAACCAGCCACAAACTCAATAAGCCAAAGAACTAATACTGGAGAAAATACGAAGAACTAACAAAAAAGAAATTAAATTAATAATTGATCACTTAATGAGGATTTGAGAAAATATTAAATCCAAGTAAAAGAAGCAATTAGAGATGAAGAAATTAAAAATATTATTTTTAAAAGTCATGTTGTTGTTTTTAACTGCTATCAAATTGGTTCTGACTCATGGTGGCCCCATGTACAACAGAGCAAAACCTTGCCCAGTCCTGTGCCATCTTCATGATAGTTGGTACACTTACGTCCATTGTATGGCCACTGTGTATTGTCAGTACCTTCCAGCAATATATCAAACAGTTCTGTTGTAATCCATAATGCTTTCATTAAATGATTTTTTTGAAAGTAGATCACCAGATCTTTCTTCCTAGTCTGTCTTAGTCTTGAAAGCTATCCACCATGGGTAACTCTACTGGTATTTGAAATATCAGTAGCATGACTTCCAGCATCATAACAACACAGAAGACATGACAGACTACTACATTACATGGTCCTGGTAGATGAATGTCCCAGGTTGGAAAGCACTCAAAATATGACTGAGGAAGAGCTGCTTCTCAAAGTAGAGTCAACCTTAATGACATGGATGGAGTAAATCCTTCGGGACCTTTATTTGCTGATGTGATATGACTCAAAATGAGAAGTAACAGTAGAAAATATTTATTAGTCACTGGAATGTGTAATGTACAATGTATGAATCAAGGAAAATTGGAAGTCATCAAAAATGAAATGGCATGATTGAAGATTGATATCCTAAGAGTTAGTGAGCTGAAATGGACTGGTAGTGGCCATCTTGAATTTCAAACATGGCCTACTATGCTGGGAATGACAAACTGGAGAGGAATGGCATTGTATTTAATGTCAAAAAGAATATTTCAAGATCTATCCTTAAGTACAATACTGTCAGTGATAAGTTAATATCCATACACCTACAAGGAAGACCAGTTAACATGACTATTATTCAAATTTACACATCAACTGAGAATGCTAAAGATAAAGAAATTAATGATTTTTTACAACCCTGGTGCAGTCTCATATAGATTGAACATGCAATCAAGATGTATTCATAATAACTGATGATTGGAATATGAAAGTTGGAAACAAAGAAGAAGAATCAGTAGTAGGGGAATATGGCCTTGGTGATAGAAACAACACTAGAGATCCCTGATAAAATTCTACATTACCAACGACTTATTCATTGGAAATACATATTTTCAACAACATAGTAGATAACTATACACGTGGATATCCCAAATGGACAGCACAATTTGACTACATCTGTAAAAAGAGATGATGAAGAACCTCAACATCATCAGTCAAGACCATAAACTGCTCGTGTGCAAGCTCAAGCTGAAGCTGAGAAAAATAAAAGCAAGAGCACAAGAGCCAAAGTAATGACCCTGAATACATCCCACCTGAACTTAGAAACCAAGTCAAGAATAGATTTGATGGACTGGACATTAATGACCAAAGACCAGAAGAGTTGTTCAAAGACATCAAGGATATTATACATAAAGAAAGTTAAAGGTCATTAAAAAAAAAAAAAGCAACAGGAAAGAAGGAAAAGATCAAAATGGATGTCAGAAAAAATTCTGAAACTTGCTCTTAAGTGCAGAGTAGCTAAAGTGAATGGAAGAAATGATCAAGTAAAAGAGCTGAATAGAATATTTCAGAGGGTGGCTTGAGAAGACAATGTAAAGTATTATGATTAATGTACAAAGACCTGGAGTTAAAAAACCAAACAAGAAGAACATGATCAGCCTTTCTCAAGCTGAAAGAACTGAAGAAAAAATCCAAGCCTTGAGTTGAAATGTCAAAAGACTCTATGGAAAAAAATTGAATGATGCAGAAAGCATCAAAAGACAATGGAAGAACTATAAAGAGTCACTGTATCAAAAAGAATTGTTTGATGTTTAGCCATTTCAGGAGGCAGCATATGATCAAGAGCTGCTGGTACTGAAGAAAGAAGTTCAAGCTACACTGAAGGCATTGGCTAAAAACAAGGCTCCAGCAATTGACACAACACCGACTGAAATGCTTCAATAAACAGATGCAACACTGGAAGCATTTACTCATCTATGTCAAGAAATTTGAAAGATAGCTACCTGACCAAACAACTGGAAGAGATCTGTATTTGTACCCGCACAAAGAAAGCTGATCAAATGGAATGTGGAAATTATCAAACAATATCATTAACATCAAATGTTAGCAAAATTTTGTTGAAGATTATTCAGAAATGATTGCAGCCATACATCAATAGGGCACTGTCAAAAGTTCAAGCCAGATTCAGAAGAGGCTATGGAATGAAAGAAATCATTGCTGCAGTCAGATCGATCTTGGCCAAAAACAGAGAATACCGGAAAGAAGTTTACCTGTGTGTTATTGACTATGTGAAGGCATTCACCTGTGTGGGTCATAAAAAATTATGGATAACATTGTGAAGAATGGGAATTTCAAAACATCTAATTTGCTCATATGGAACCTGTGCATGGATCAAGAGTCAGTTGTTCAAAAAGAACAAGGGGATACTGCATGGTTCCAAATTGGACAAGGCATGTGGCAAAGCTGTATCCTTTCACCTTATTTGTTCAATCTGTATGCTGGAGAAATAATTCAAAAAGCCAGACTCTATGAAGAAGAATGTGGCATCAGGATTAGAGGAAGACTCATGGTGACATGGAGATGACACAACTTTGCTTACCAGAAATGAAGGCAGCTTGAAGCACTTACTGATGACGTCAGAGACTACAGCCTTCAGTATGGATTACACATGGATATGAAACAAATGAAAATCCTCACAACTAGACCAATAAAGAATGTCAGGAAAAAATGGAGAACAAATTCAATTTGTTAATGATTTCATTTTACTTGAATCAATAATCAACATCCATGGAAATAGCAGCCAAGAAATCAAACAACATTGTGCAAATCTGCTGAAAAAGACCTGTTCAAAGTTTTAAAAAGCAAAGATGTCACTTTGATACTAACATATATCTGACCCAGGCCATGGTCTTTTTAATTGCCTCATATGCACGCAAAAATTGAATAATGAAAAAGGAAGACAGAAGAAGAATTTATGCATTCAAACTTTAGTGTAGGCAGAGAATACTGAATATTCCATGATCTGCCAAAAGAATGAATAAGTCAGTCTTAGAAGAACTACAACCAGGATGTTCCTTAGAAGGGAGGATGGCAAGACTTTGACTCACTTATTTTGGACACGTCATCAGGAAAGATCAATCACTAGAAAAGGACATCATGTTTGGCAAAGCAGAGGACCAACAAAAACAAGAAAAATTCTCAGTGAGATGTCTTGACACAATAGCTGCAACAATGGACTCAAACATGCTAACGGTTGTGAAGATGGCACAGGCTGAGGCAACATCTCATTTTGTTATACATAAGGCCGTTATGGGTCAGGAGGGATCAGTCCTGGAGAAGGACATCATGCCTGGTAAAGTAAAGGGTCAGAAAAAGAGGAAGACCCTCAATGAGGTGGATTAACATAGTGGCTGCAACAATAGGCTCAAGCATAGCAATGATTGTGAGGATGGCTCAGGATCAGCAGTGTTTCATTCTGTTGTTCAAAGGGTTGCTATAACAACAACAATAACCATGAGTCAGAGCCAACTCAGTGGCAACTAACAGCAACAACAAAGGGGATCTACTTCTGAATGATCTCAGCCGTTAAAAACCCTTTGTAGTTCTACTCTGAAACATACGGGGTTGCCATGAGTCAGAATTGACTCAATTATAGTATATACAATATATAGCATATATGTATATGATTGGGGCCCTGGTGGCACAGTAGTTAAGCTTTTGGCTGCTATCCAAAAGGTCAGTAGTTCAAATCCACCAGCTCTACTTTGTCCTATAGGGTCTCTATG